>NC_049201.1:85935472-86015472 GCF_013347855.1 Anguilla anguilla
GTCTTGGATTTTTACCCGACACCTCTAGCCCGGCAGAAGGCGAGACCGCACACTGCACGCTTGGAGAAACAGCCACGCTGGTGCTTTGACACCTGTTGTTGCTCTTTACCACAGAGACAACAGAGTCTTTGTGCCCTCTGTGCGTATGCAGTTCAGTTATTCACTGCACAGTGGAGATATGGAGATTTTGCAGCTATGGCTCAAGCGCTATATCTACACACCCTTGATCTGAATTGCAATTAAAAGTAACATAACTGTAAGAACATTTAAGTGGGGAAGAACATGCCATTCAGCCCATCTAGAACACAAGAACATAAGAATACATATTGAGGAGAACAGGCCATTCAACACCCCCTTGTTTCATAAATATATTTTGTTCTTCATTTTGTTTGCCTCTTTCATTAATAAAAAACTCCCCCTATACAAGTATTTTTTGGCTAAACATTTGTTTAAGATTTTCTACTTAACTTTTACATTTCCCACATGGAACCCCTTTAGTTGCCCTTCTCCGTACTTTTCAATGGATTCTATATAGGAAGAGGTAAGTGCATCCAGGATGGTGATTATGCATGAGTCAGCCATTACAATAACAGGATGTCACCACCATCGCGTCAGTGGGTCAAACCACTGGGGAAGAACCAGCACGAGGAGGACCAGGGCAAGGAACAGCGAGAACCGAGCCGTGCTTTGATCAGTGTTCGTGTTTGCAAGGAGAACACCTCTCCTGCTTTACTCTGATGAACAGGGAGAGAGAGTTGCAGGAGAGAGAGGGAAAGAGTACAGTGTTGTGGGAGATGAAGAGAGTAGGGAGGAATGAAAGACAGATGAAAGAAAGAAGAATAGAGAGACAGAGAGACAGACAGAGGGACTGAAATAAGCTGAGAGTCTGTCCCCTTGGTACCCCTTAAAATAGAAGCGGAAAATGGGTCAGTTTGGGTTATGGGTTAGTAATGTGGAGCAGAACCCGTCCCGCTCCCATGGTGCTGATATTCGGGAGGATCCAAATGAGGGGAGCCCTACCTATGAGAGGGAGAAGACAGAGGGGCTGCAAGCTCACCCGACCGAGGTTTCAGGCATGCACACGCACTGCCCAACTGAGTGGCACAGTGTGGAGGACTGCCGGACATACTGCGTCACAACGTCTGTTTCAAATACAAAAGCTACGTGACTGTGGAAGCTAAATAAATTTTTTGTTAGCTTCTGTGACTTCTGTAAGATGTTGCTTTGGGAACAGGTCCACTGCCTTGTCCTGTGTGTCTGTGTGTGTGTGCGCGCGTGTATGTGTGTGTGTGAGAGAGAGTGTGTGTGCATGCAGGTGTGTTTAAGACTGTGTGTGTGCGACTGTGTGGAAGAGCGAATGAGTGTGTGTGTGTGTATGAGTGTGTCTGATAGAGAGAGAGAGAGAGAGAGAGAGAGGTTGTCATGCTAGTGAGTATCATATCAGGCGGATAGAGACATGGCCACACAAGTCATGTGTTACTACACTTCAAGGGTGAGAGTGTGGAACCTCGCTAGGGCTGGAACTCTCAGCCAATCACAGCAAAAAATCCAGGAGCAATGCACTGAACAGGAAGAACACAGCCAGATCCCCCAAAAAACTGTCCCCTTCTCAAAACGCAGGACTCGTTCCCCACACTGACCCTGATCTAAGCTACCGTCGAGCCCGATATATTCTGCCTGCTACGGAATGAGGTCATTCTCATTCGGAGGGGTGTAGCTGTTGCAGCAGAGGTGCACTATCAAAAAGTGAAGAGCCTTTTCGTTTCAAAATCAATTCCATCAGCTGGCTTGCTGATTCATCAACGTGACCCAGGTGACGATAGACATTAGAAGCAGTCCTGTACGGCAAAAAACCGTTACCTACAGCTTGCGAGGCACATGGTCTTTTGGAGAGGAAAAAAAGCCGGTGTGCTGGGTTTTCTCTGGCTAAACACTGCAAAGCACTGCAACGAACGACACGTTTGGGGGAAACGCTGTTCACGGACACGGCAATGGTATTTAAATAATCCCATTGATACCGTCCCAGACGTGCGCACACACATAACGGGAATTCGTTTTTATGAGACTTACCGTCGGCGGGTTGCTGAAAGTTAACATAGGCGTAACCCAAGGATCGTCGGGTGATCATGTCGCGACAGACCCGAATGGACAGAACGGGACCGGCCGGGCTGAATTTCTCGTACAGCATTGCCTCGGTTATATCGGGGTGCAGGTCGCCAACGTAGAGGGAAGCCATCGGATAACTGCCCGCTGTCGCTGTGTTCATTTCTCGGGCGTGAAACGTATGGGCGAAACGCGTCGTGAACGACGAGCTGCGAAATGTCCAGTAGCGCAATCACCTAGCTTCCGAATTTATGGGGTATTTAGATAACGTAACGTATGCCGCTCTGTTATTACAGAGATTATTCGTTTCTGCCCACACGGTCCGGTATTCTGCAAAACTTTTACAGGACCCGTCAACTTAAAATGGCAGGACAACTGACAGCCAGTGTAACAGCGTGGAAGTGATGTGGAATCCCAATTGTTTCCAAGAACTCCTGGTTTTTCCAAGTTTTCTTCTTTTTTTTTTAAATATTTGTTTTTATATTTTGTTTTAAAAAACTTCAGGCTAGATAAGCCCGAGGCCTTCCGTTTTCTTAAAAAAGAAAAGAAAAATTAAAATAAAAAAAATCAGTATTTACGATTTTTATATATATTTTTTTAATTTGTAGTTTTCTCGTGTTGATGTTCCGCTACTTAATTATTTTTTATAAAGATTTTTGTATATTTTGTGTTTTTTTATTTATTTTTTCTTTTTTTGAGTTGTGAAAGGACGGTGAGTGAGGCACTCACTGCTGTTTTGCGGTAAGGGAAAGAGACTGCATGGGGAACGCATGGGGACTTTATACACAGACCAGAGAGGAAACAGTAACCAGGGTCAAACTCGGGATAAAAAAAGCATGGAGCACGCGGCAGAAAAGGGAAGAGCGAGCACTGTACTGTCACAAGTACCCTGCCGAAGCCGCTATAGCGACATCTGGGTGCGCTTTAAACACGCGTCCCGGGAAAGTAAACCGTGCGACAGGAAATAGCGCGAGACTAATTATGATAGGTGTAGTCAGCCATAATCGTGCGCAGCCATATTTTATAATATGTGTGTGTGTGTGTGTGTTAAGGCATCACAGACACTACGTTAAAACAGGTAATTACTGTTGGTTGTTTCATTTATATCGGCTTATTTTTGTTGTTATTTTATATAGTACCGACAAGCAATTTATGTAGCCTACTTTCTGGGTTAATTCAACCAATGTCTTAATTTGTCTTTAAAAAAAAAGGTCTTACATTTAAAATGTCATTTTTCAGTTTATAAATGGCCAAAATAAGAACATGGGGTAAAAAACTATTTGTAGGACATTAAAAAAGAGGATGACTGGGAATAGATGAAGCCTGACCGTGAGAGAAACGGAGACGTCACAGAATTCAAAAGAGATCCGTTACCAAAGAGCAGAAAACACAGAAACACTCAACAAGCACGTTCACTCCCAAGACAAGAATGAAATAATAAAGTTAAGGGAGAAAAACGTGATTTAAAATAAATACCAAGAAGAGAAAGGAAACAGGGAAAAAGGAAACAGGGAAAAGGCAGCCATGTCATGTTTTAAACGTGTTTATTCCCCCTGCCACGGCCTGGGTTTCACTGTAAACATCAAACCCAGTCTGGTTCATCTGTACAGCCCAATTCACAAAGCATTTCTCACTACACACTTTCCTACTGGTCCAAAACCCCCCTCTAAACCCCATGGATGTCCCGTCCACCACATGGCGGGGGGGTTAGGGCTCTCCCCACAGCCTGTCCCAGCCCCGTTCTCCACGCACAGAAGACAGGGGTGTCCCAGAAACGCCCTGCGTCTCTCCTGAGAAATAAAGACACTCAATGCACGGATATGAAGAACATGAACGGCCAAAATAATGGCCAAAAGCAACAAGGGAGGAGCACTGGCATAATATGCCGATATTGAAAAACAATTAAAACCTTTTTTATTTTATCATTCATAACAAATAAATCTACACTCTCACTAATTGTCCTACAGTTTTTTTCTGATGTGACATCTACACATTCATGAGTTCATAAACTTTAAACTTTGTACAGCACCTTTAAAATCTCACCTGAAGCAATCACACAAGAGGTCCACGATCTCCAGGAACAGGGCTGGGAAGCTGAACACCGCGCAGCTGAACACAGCGTGCACAACACTGCGCAGCTGAACACCGCATGCTGAACACCACGTGCTGAATACTGCGCAGCTGAACCCTGCATGCTGAGCACCGCACAGCTGAACACTGCGCAGCTGAACACCGTGTGCACACCACGCAGCAGAACACAGCGTGCTGAACACCCTGCAGCTGAACACAGTGTGCAGAACACTGCGCAGCTGAACACAGCGTGCACAACACTGCGCAGCTGAACACCGTGCAGCTGAACACAGCGTGCACAACACTGCGCAGCTGAACACCGTGCAGCTGAGCGCTTTGCTCCGGGTGTGAGCCTTTCCCGCGCGGATGCGCCGCTGCGTCGCCATGGGCAACAAAGCAGTCGGCAGGGCCTTACCGAGGTCAGAGCGGGCGTACGGCGTTTCACCCGCATGGGCCCGCCGTTGACCCGCCAGCCCGTGCACCCATCAGTACCCTAACCCCCCCCCCCCTCCCACCCCCGCTCCCGCAGTGGATCCATCGGCAGCGAGCCGTCAGCTTGGATAATATCCGTCACGCGCAGGAGGCAGACGTGGAGACGCCTCCTTCCTGGGTGGAGCTTCCCACATCCCCACGCAGGGGGCGGGTCTCCATTCCATCGTGAGCGCACAGATCCCCCCACACCCCCCGTCCCGTCCCCGGTGTTGGATCCTTCCACACTGCCATTGGAGTCTTCTGCAGATGGAGACAGGTCCTGGGTTATGGGGCCGTACCACTCCTCCTCATCACGAGGGGGGGGGGGGGGGGCACACTCCTCAGACTCAGAGGCGTTGCCAGCGTCTCCTGTACCTGTGAAACAAAGATGTGAAAAATGACGCCGTTTCCGTGCCACGTCTCCAGGACACTCAGAGTCGGATATCTGGGTCGGCGATGAACCGAGATTTAGAGGGAAACACCTCTGAAAAAAAAACATCAACTCAAATGCAGACAGGGCATGCGGACCTATCTATTTAGAGTCCCCGTTTCAAAATTTCTTAAGTACTACTTTAATATTTTTAACTGCATTTCAAAGGCTGAAGCCGTTGTTTACAAACACAGTGGAGCGTTGCATTATGGGACTGCTGGCTCACTGCTCCAAAGTCTCCAATTCTAAAGGGTAATTGATTGTAATTATCGGTGTGAAGCTCGGACTGAACCCAAGGACTGCTCTCGAAAAACAAACAAACAAACATTTTCCCGAGCCCAGCGCTTCCTGTTTGTAAAAGGCGCATGCGGCGGTTTCACCCTCCTCATCCCGGACAGACCACAATTCCGCCTCTTTCAGCGCGTTAAGTTATACTAACTGTTTTATGTTCAACTGCAAACAGGGGAGAGACAGTCATCCCAATGTTTTACTCTTCTTTCAAATGCCTGCTTTTGTATCCAGAGTGACTTACAAAAGTGGAGAACATCGGTGTTACGCTTATGAATACATAGGTGTGATATCTCCAAGAAGGCACAGTAGGCCAATTTATAATCAATAAGTGTGAACTAAACAAATCAAGAATTAGTACTGTAACAAAAACAAATAGCGACCACTATAGAAATACTCTCTCTTTACACAGATATATCTTAATCATTATCCCTAAAGGAAATCCAGAAAGAAAATTATCAGCAAACCCTACAACGAAATACCAGGACACGCCGAATACAGACAGGAACACTGCACTGCACACTGCAACAACCAGAAGATAACTACGGAACTTTAGCTAATTCAGGCAAATCATTCAATATTCCAACTGGCAACGTTTTGCGACACTCGGGGGACACTAACTGGCTAGCTAGCCAACAAATAAGCTAATGTACTAGACGACATCGCTTATCCTTTAACACCGACAATCCTAATACTGAACTACACCGCCGTGTAATTTCCTTCTTAAGCAACTTTTTCGTTACGGCACAAATAACCAAACTGACGTAATTCATTTACATAGTCTATAGCTAGCATAGTGTTAGCAACCTGACCAGCGGGAACATAATTCACCTATTTAAACTAAAATGAAGCGATGTAAAGCAAACTCGTCCACGGGTGTTCTGTGTGTCCAGCAATGGCTTGCATCAGATTAATCCAAAATAGAAAAAAATTACGAAGACTCTAGACAATTTATTTATACGTTTAGCTATTGGTAAACATACCACCTATGTACGAATGATTAAACGTTAACATTGCCGCCTTGAAACGGACAAATGTTACTGACGCACCATTAACAACTTCCGGTTTAAGCCCCCCCCAACCAAAATAAATAAATAAATAAATAAATAAGAGTAGGGTACCTATAATTCATAATAATAATGGTAATAACACAATTTATGGGTGAAGTGCTTTTCCCACGCTCAAAGCGCTGTACGATACATTCAAATGAACAATGCAGAACACAGCAAACACAACATAAATAAAATAACACGAGCAAAGCAATAAATGCAATATCTACAGGGAACCAGGAGAGAGAAACCATAGCCACTCTTTATTAAATCAAACAATGTTCTCGGCCGTCCTATGCAGTCAGGTTTTTAGCTGAGTTTAAAAAGAGCTAACGGCGTTAGAATGCACTCGGGTCACCCCCGAGCCCGGCTGCAGCGGCGCAGGTCCCGGGTGGAGGTTAGGAACATACGAACGCACCAGATTTTTTTTGTAACTGATGCTCCTCAGCGGTCAGTAAGTCTATCACACCGTGTACAGCAAGCTTGCTGAATTTACTGTAAATGGACACATTCACAAATACTGTATGTATGCTTAAGTGTGTGGAGCTGATATTCTTTTGTTGTCACTGCATTGCTCTAATGACTGCACTGCATGTAAATTGTATTTAATTTAATTAACTTAATCAAGCTCCTATAGGGCTCTTCTCGTTTATATTTCAGCATGTAGCTGATGTTCCTGCCCAAAGTGACTTGCACAGTTTACATTCTTTCTACAGAAAATCAGTATCTCTGGGTATTTTTACTGAAGCACTTCAGGTTGTGCGCATTTCTTAAGGGTGCAACAGCACAGTTCCCTGCCAGGAATCAAACTAATAAGATTGGAAGTATAAAATCATATTCCCTGACCATAAAATTACACTGCCACCCTTCAGTACAGTCATCATGAAAAAGTAGCCTGCTGATTATTGCAGTTAAGAAAACTTGTGTTTCAGACGATCAGTTTTAGAACTTTTCGTATATCTATTGCCCTCTGCTGGTCGCACTGTGAAGCGTACTGGCTTGCACAGTTCGGTCTACATTAAATCATCATTTAGGTCTCCAGATACGGTCAGAGGTGCAGAGAAAAGGATGTGCCAGCTGTAGGCGGGGTCTTTAGACGGCGATGTTAGCTTCCAGAGGCTAGTGTATTAAATGAGGCTGAATACACCCTAGATTGCCCACCAGTCCATCACAGGGCGCACACACCACTCACTCACACACTCACACCTAAGTGTAATTTACCGTTTAACAGTCTAATAGTATTATAGTGTAATTAGTCTAACCTGCATGTATTTGGACTGTGGGAGGAAACCCAGGTGGACACAGGGAGAACATGCAATCTCCACACCACCAAGCCCTGGATGTGATTCAAACCCATGACTGTGAGGTGACAGTACTATCTACCATGAGCGTGTATTCATATATGCAGGAGAACATGCAAGCTCCACACAGACATGCCCCAGCTGGGATTCCAGTTTCCAGTGCTGTATTACAGCACAGAACATCCATTGGCGCTATATTGTCTTTGACCCCGCCCCCTTAATGAATATTCATTAGATGCATCAAATTGGGTTGGTTGAGCTTCAGGGAGGCAGAAGTGTCAGTGTAAAGGCACGGAGCTGAGTACCGGCAGGTGAGATGAGGGGCAGGTGTATAAACACCTGTACCTGAGACACATCACATTACAGGCATTCAGTAGACGCTCTTAACCAGAGCGACTTACACAACTCACACAGCATTTTTTACATTATACAGCTGGATCTGTACTGAAGCAGTGCAGGTGAAGTATCTTGCTCAAGGGTACAACCTGGGAATCTGGGATTATGAGTCACAAACCCGGTTCCCAAAACATTACACTACACTGCCGCCCAACAGGAACAGGCACAGGTGAGCTGATGCTGATGAGGTGTGTATCCACCTGTACCTGAGAAACAGGTCATTTTCTTGGGCTGCGGAAACCAGTCCAGAACTTTTTTGAACTGCTTTCAAAGCAGGACGGGTCCAGAACTCGCCCACAACACCCGCAGAAGTGCGAAGTGCTTTTAAAGAACAGGTCGTGGGTAAAACTGATTCCACTGCACATCACCTCGAACCCGATTGAAGCACCTTATCCATGAAACAAAGCTTGTGGGGCTTTCAGGGGCAATGCTGTTATGAGAAAAGTAGCCTTTGAGTTAAACTTACTGCAGGTTCTTTTTCGGTGGAAGTTGTTGAGCACAGAGCACAGGAACGACCGAAATTGCAGCTCTAGGCAGGAAAAGGGTCTCTAATTATTCTATAATTAAGCACATACTCGGGGGTAAAATCCAAGCCTTCAGATTAGCATGGTGGCTAGCCTATAATCAGGAAGGGCCATTGGTTGTAATTAGGGTAAAGCAGTGCAGTGGAGTCACCCAATGAGCTGGCTCCGGCTGCTGTTCTGGGCTGGTTTTCTGCTGTAAGCTGATTGGTCGATGCCGGAGGAGGAGAGTGCAGGGTTTGGAAAGTGCACGGTGACTACATGCTGCTCAGACTGTGGAAGCTCTGGTGTGTCTGTGGCTGTTCTACAGAGAACTCTCTGGCTCGGTGTACCCTGATCCTGGGAGAGCTGTGTGATCTCCCACCTCTGATGTGCGTTTCACTGTGTGCAGTTTGACTGATGAATACATTTTCCTTTAGGCATCTCTGGATAGTGGCTGCTCTAGGCTATATTCTGAGGCCTGTAGTTCAAGTCTGACGACTATGTGTTTGTGTATTTGTGAGTGTATGTATTTATGAGTATGTTTGTGTGTGTGTGTGTGTGTATTTGTGATTGTGTGTTTGTGTGTGTGTGTATGTGTGTGTGACTGTGTGTGTATTTGTGATTGTGTGTGTGTGTGTGTGTGTGTGTATTTGTGATTGTGTGTTTGTGTGTGTGTGACTGTGTGTGTATTTGTGACTGTGTGTGTGTGTGTGTATTTGTGATTGTGTGTTTGTGTGTCTGTGTGTGTGTGTGACTGTGTGTGTATTTTTGAGTGTGTGTATTTATGAGTATGTTTGTGTGTGTGTGTGTATTTGTGACTGTGTGTGTGTGTGTGACTGTGTGTGTATTTGTGACTGTGTGTTTGTGTGTATGTGTGTGTGACTGTATTTGTGACTGTGTGTTTGTGTGTGTGTGTGTGACTGTGTGTGTATTTGTGATTGTGTGTTTGTGTGTGCATTGCTGTGGAGCTCCTGTATAGAAATGCAGTTAAAACACAAGTTAAATCTGTGGTCGTTTCTTCCTGTGTGCCCACCAATCTGCTCACCCACCAACCATCTGTTTCTCCCAAAGGCCTTTATTTAATTAGCTCAGTCATACTTACAAATTTACAATGACTCAATCTATGAGTGTATGAGAACGTGACCGTGGTTTACTCTAAGAGTGTATGAAAACTTTACAGTGGTTAAGAGTGTATGAGAACTTTACAGTGGTTTAATCTCCGTGTGTATGAAAACTTTACAGTGGTTAAGAGTGTATGAGAACTTTACAGTGGTTTAATCTCCGCGTGTATGAAAACTTTACAGTGGTTTCATCTATGAGTGTGAACATTTTACAGTGGTTTAATGTGCGAGTGTATGAAAATATAGATAAATGGACATTTACTAAACTGGCATGGTGTATAACTGCAACATATTACCTTCCCATAGGTGCATAATGTGACCTGACTGCACTGTGCCATGATATCTCTAATTTATTTTAAATATAACTTTTACATACATATAAATATATGTGTACATTATAATAACAATATTTTATATATGGTATAACATTTCACCGGTCCACTCCACTGATAACAGTTGTGGTCAGTTATATCAATTAAAAACACTGGCTGATGCTTTAAAAAAATTTTTTTACCACTTTTTAAACTGCACACACACACGCACACACTGGACCAATAGTATGCACAGAGAGTCACGGAGTCCTAAGTCTCCCTTATATATTGCAGCACGCTGACATTTTTACAGAAGTCGCGCGCACAGGTTTGGAGAATCGTTTAAAATCGCTATTTAGAGAGCAACCTGGCATCTGCTACACAACGGTACACATCGCCTAGACTACCGCACTTTTGGGCGTTGGTGTTCCCTCGCGGGCGTTCGGGCGGGTACCTCGGGACAGGTTCGCTCGTTGTAAAAAGGGACACTGGGACTTTAAGTGGTTCCCCGGCCCTCGGGCGCTCAGCTAAACACCCACGTCAGCACAGCTCCTTTTGTCCAATAACCGGGTTTCGGTCTTTAGGGCTGAGCAGGAACTAAACGAATGTGTACCCTGCGCGAGAGAGCAGGAGAGAGGCAGCCAGCTAACGTTGGACCAACTACATTTTTTTTTTTTTTTTCCAAAAAATGGAAATGGTCACTGAAATTAGGACTAAGGGATCCTCGCGGACACCCGGAGAACCAGGGCAACAGTAAGTATCGATAGGTAGGCGGTTACTGGCAGGGTCAGGGGGGTGGCGCGGAGGCTGGGTGTAACGTTAGGGCGTCAGCGGGTCCTGCGAATAAGGAACGCCTGCGAAGTGCGTGCCTCTCTCCGCAACACACGAATCCCCTCTCCCGCTGACCGTGGTGCTCCCGAACGGACGGAGGGGGTGAGGGGGGTTAGTCGTCATATGGCGAACAAAACCGGGTGTGCGCGAGATCTTTGCCCACAAACTCTTTGGACCGGCAGATGTTTCGTGATCCTTTTGAAAAAAGGAAGAAAGTAATTTTTATCCCTCTCTATACGGTGGTGCTGTGGCAAGATATCTTTCTATTGTTGGTACACAAGTGGGCGTCATTCCCGACACATTGGGGCTTCGTAGCGCGAGGACCGAAATTAATGCCCGCTTCTCATGTATTTTAACAGCGCACACCTTGCCGTAATGTAATGCTAAAATGCAGGCTTACATGCCTATCAGTGTGCCCGGGAGCGGCAGGATCTCGTTTTATTTCCTGCGATGGGCAATCTTTCGCTTGGCACCAAACGGGCGTCGATACCCCGGGCGCTTCTACGCCGTCACGTTGGTTTAAATTTGGAATTATTTTCTGTAAATCAGGCAATAGCATAATAATACTCAGAATAATACTCCTTTTTGACAAAGCACATGGCGATTTTTACATAATAAGCACGACCAGATAATCATGTATAAACGCAATTTGTATTTAATTTTTTTTTCTCAATGCACGTTTCGTTTGCTGTTTAAGGATGTGGGCAGTTTTAATTCTAGTGTGCTGTAGGTCTCTTCAGGACCGTTGTCTTGGGTCGCTGTCGTCGCCCAGTTGGATTTTCGGCACCGCGCGGACGGAGCCTCGAGCGCTGGCGGTTGGAGTCCCTTGTTGCCCGATGCGGAGAGTCGGGTGTAGCTTCTCTCGCCGAAAGCGCGCCGTTGATTGACAGCATTTTCCACCACTCACAGTGCGGAGAGTGCGCTGGGCGGAGTCCCAGAGGAGTACTCCGTGTGTTGTACAAAACAAAAGGCTCTCGAGCACGTAGCTGAGACAAAAGATAAGGGTGTTTAGGCAGTGGCGTCACTAGAGTTGGTGACACCTGGTGCGGTCGACCGTTGGTGTCACCCGATGTTGTCGACCGGCGGAGGTGGGGGTGCTGTGGGATGTTGTCGACCGGGGTTATGCATTCAAACGACAAAGCACATTAATGTTAAACATTAATACCGCTAATTAAATCAACCGGCATTAAACTGCATCGGAGAAATTAGCTGTTTCAGCCCGTCGCTACACAAAACACTGCACAAAAAATGTATTGCCAGTCATTTCGGTGTCACCCCCCTCTGATGCTGTCACCCGGTGCGGTCCGCACCCCCCGCACGCCCCTAGTGACGCCTCTGTGTTGAGGTGCGCTCCTAACGGGACAGTCGGGCGGCGCTCGCTTGCCTACATTCACTTATCAATCTAAACAAAAAAGAAATAATGCAATAATTGAGGTCTTATAATATGTAGGTAAAATAGATGCTTGTGGAATAACTGTGTCAAACATACAAAGTGGAGCAAAACATTTTTTTGTTCGTTTTGCCATTCCAATGCCTTGAGGCCAAGAACACAGCATATGGTACCAATCAATTATTACTCACAGAGTCCGTTCCCGCTTCTCTTTGTTATTACTCACAGAGCCCGTTCCTGCTTCTCTTGGTTTCTTCCCTACTAAACAACCAAAGATGCGCGCGCGTGGAAAGGCTGATCGCTGAGCAACTGAGAGCAGGAGCGCGGGAGAAATGTGCCAATAATAACGCTTTCAACATCCCGAGCGCTGCTTGTGGCTGCTCCACTTTCCGTCTGATTTACAGATGGAAAGAGCCGGTCCTTCATTCACAGCGCAGGTTCCCCGAGGCAGGCGGGCATCGCGCTGCTGCTAGCACAGAGGCGCACGTGCTCTGTGAGGTCATCATGTGTGGCAGAGTCTGTGCTAAATTAAACTGCCTTTGGGCAATGCTGTCCAATTGTGCACTCCCTGTGCTTCTGGGCTCCCTGTGCTTTATGGCTCCCTGTGCTTCTGAACTCCCTGTGCTTTAGGGCTCCCTGTGCTTCTGAACTCCCTGTGCTTTAGGGCTCCCTGTGCTTCTGAACCCCCTGTGCTTTAGGGCTCCCTGTGCTTCTGAACTCCCTGTGCTTTAGGGCTCCCTGTGCTTCTGAACTCCCTGTGCTTTAGGGCTCCCTGTGCTTCTGAACTCCCTGTGCTTTAGGGCTCCCTGTGCTTCTGCGCTCCCTGTGCTTCTGGGCTCCCTGTGCTTTAGGGCTCCCTGTGCTTCTGAACTCCCTGTGCTTTATGGCTCCCTGTGCTTCTGGGCTCCCTGTGCTTTATGGCTCCCTGTGCTTCTGGGCTCCCTGTGCTTTATGGCTCCCTGTGCTTCTGAACTCCCTGTTCTTTAGGGCTCCCTGTGCTTCTGGGCTCCCTGTGCTTCTGGGCTCCCTGTGCTTCTGAACACCCTGTGCTTCTGCACTTCCTGTGCTTCTGGGCTCCCTGTGCTTTAGGGCCCCCTGTGCTTCTGAACTCCCTGTTCTTTAGGGCTCCCTGTTCTTCTGGGCTCCCTGTGCTTTAGGGCTCCCTGTGCTTCTGAACCCCCTGTGCTTTAGGGCTCCCTGTGCTTCTGAACTCCCTGTGCTTCTGGGCTCCCTGTGCTTTAGGGCCCCCTGTGCTTCTGAACTCCCTGTTCTTTAGGGCTCCCTGTGCTTTAGGGCTCCCTGTGCTTCTGAACTCCCTGTGCTTTATGGCTCCCTGTGCTTCTGAACTCCCTGTGCTTCTGGGCCCCCTGTGCTTTAGGGCTCCCTGTGCTTCTGAACTCCCCGTGCTTCTGGGCTCCCTCTGCTTCTGAACTCCCTGTGCTTCTGAACTCCCTGTGCTTCTGGGCTCCCTGTGCTTCTGGGCTCTAACGCAGATCATGGGCTCTGCGCAACTTTAGATTCATATTCTCAGAGCCTCTGATGACTGAACACAGACGTGTGACGGTGCTATTTATAAATCCCCTTTCTGCTGAGAAATGCTAGCAGAACTGAGGACCCACTGAATCACCACTGAGCAGAAATTAATTAATCTTTTTTTTGTTGAATATCACAATTATCCTGCAATGGATATATAACTGAGACAACAACTAGTTATCATCACACTAGAGTGGAACTGCAGCCACTTTATCCAGTGTGTGGTGTATGTGTGGAGTATGTATGACCTATGTGTAGTGTGTGTGTATAACCTATGTGTGGTGTGTGTTTATCCTGTGTGTGGTGTATGTGTGGTGTGTGTGTAACCTGTGTATGTTGTTGTGTAAGTCGCTCTGGATAAGAGCGTCTGCTAAATGCCTGTAATGTATGTATGCGTGGTGTGTGTTTAACCTGTGTGTGGTGTGTGTTTAACCAGTGTGTGGTGTGTGTGTAACCTATGTGTATGTACGGCATCCGTGCTGATGCGATGTGTGTAACACGCTCTCTCGTCGTTGCCGTGGTTTCCGCAGACAGGCGGCGGGACTGAGCAGCGCGGAGATGTCCGTCAGCCACCAGCGCCGCCTCCTCCAGCAGCTGGACGAGCAGCGGCAGCAGGAACTCTTCTGCGATTGCGACGTGCTGGTGGAGGGACGGCTTTTTCGGGCGCACCGCAACGTGCTGTCCGGCAGCAGCGGCTACTTCCGCATGCTCCTGCAGCAGGGCGCGCGCGGCTGCGCCCGGCCCGCCAGCGCCTCCTTCGACGTCTTCAGCCCCGACGTCTTCGCCGTCATCCTGGACTTCGTCTACTCCGGCCGGCTGGGCCTCACCAGCGACAACGTCATCGAGGTCATGTCAGCCGCCAGCTACCTGCAGATGAACGACGTCATCAGGTGAGCCCGCGGGCCTGGGCGTCGCCCCATTACCCCCTGATGGGGCCTGCTGGCTGGGTCTGGTCCCATTAGCCCCTGATGGGGCCTGCTGGCTGGGTCTGGTCCCATTAGCCCCTGATGGGGCCTGCTGGCTGGGTCTGGTCCCATTACCCCCCTGATGGGGCCTGCTGGTTGGGTCTGGTCCCATTAGCCCCTGATGGGGCCTGCTGGTTGGGCCTGGTCCCATTAGCCCCTGATGGGGCCTGCTGGCTGGGTCTGGTCCCATTAGCCCCTGATGGGGCCTGCTGGCTGGGTCTGGTCCCATTACCCCCCCTGATGGGGCCTGCTGGTTGGGTCTGGTCCCATTAGCCCCTGATGGGGCCTGCTGGTTGGGCCTGGTCCCATTAGCCCCTGATGGGGCCTGCTGGCTGGGTCTGGTCCCATTAGCCCCTGATGGGGCCTGCTGGTTGGGCCTGGTCCCATTAGCCCCTGATGGGGCCTGCTGGGTGGGCCTGGTCCCATTAGCCCCTGATGGGGCCTGCTGGTTGGGCCTGGTCCCATTACCCCCCTGATGGGGCCTGCTGGCTGGGTCTGGTCCCATTAGCCCCTGATGGGGCCTGCTGGTTGGGCCTGGTCCCATTAGCCCCTGATGGGGCCTGCTGGGTGGGCCTGGTCCCATTAGCCCCTGATGGGGCCTGCTGGTTGGGCCTGGTCCCATTAGCCCCTGATGGGGCCTGCTGGCTGGGTCTGGTCCCATTAGCCCCTGATGGGGCCTGCTGGCTGGGTCTGGTCCCATTAGCCCCTGATGGGGCCTGCTGGTTGGGCCTGGTCCCATTAGCCCCTGATGGGGCCTGCTGGGTGGGCCTGGTCCCATTAGCCCCTGATGGGGCCTGCTGGTTGGGCCTGGTCCCATTAGCCCCTGATGGGGCCTGCTGGCTGGGTCTGGTCCCATTAGCCCCTGATGGAGCCTGCTGGCTGGGTCTGGTCCCATTACCCCCCTGATGGGGCCTGCTGGCTGGGCCTGGTCCCGTGACCCCCTGATGGGGCCTGCTGTCTGGGCCTGGTCCCGTGACCCCCTGATGGGACCTGCTGTCTGGGTCTGGTCCCATTAGCCCCTGATGATCGATCTCAGATCAGACCCTTAAGACCAGGAGCTCTGCTGCCAGGGCCACTTTTGGGGTTCACATTAAGCTGGGCTCCCCAGCCCTGGTCCCGTAGGCCCCGGGGTCTGCTGGGTTAGGTTGTCTTTCAGGGCTTAATTGATCGTCGAAAGCGGTTCTGATTCTGATCACCGTTAGCTCAGCTCAGCCGGTTTCTGCGTCTGAACTGGCTGTGGAACTGGAGGTGAAAACAGAACCGTCTGTATGTTCTCCTACACCCTGTTCTTGGTCTGTTTTTCCCCTGCTGTGAAACACTTTGGGCTGCTGCTCCTCGTATGAAAGCTACAAAGTTTATTATTCATTACTGGAGAGCTGGGGTGCTAACGGGACCTGGTAAGATGTGAAATGAATAATGATTTATAACCATGATGTAATAATTTGTTCTTCTCCTTATTTATTTATTACTGTTATCAGCTTCTGCAAGGGCTTCATCAAGTCATCCCTGGACATCAGCGCCAAGGAGGATGATGACGCTGACCGCCAGCTGGTGGCGCTTGGCAAAGACGGTGGAGGGAGTGAGCATGATGCAAATGCAAGTCCCGTCCAGCAGGGGGTGCTACTCCCCACCTCCCAACACAAGGAGCCCGGCAGCCCCCCGGGCTCCCCCCAGGACTCTCCCTGGCCAGCCTACTGTGACAGCCCCGAGGTGAAGTATTACCCAGAGCCCAAGCCTCCCTCCCCGAAACGCAGCACCCCCCCTGTGCGGGGCGGGCGCAGGACCCAGCAGCGCCCCCCGGAGGCCGAGGGGGGGTACCAGCTGGCGCCCGTCAGCACGGAGGGGAGGGGGAGGGGCACGGGGAAGAGGAAGAGATGCACGGCTGCACCCGAGCCCGACGCAGTGTACTCTCCCGACCTCCAGGGGGAGCCCTCGCTCAACATGCAGAAAGCTGACGAGCTCTACGCCACCCTGCCCACCATCGTAGGGGTGGTGGGCTTCTTCAACAAAGGTGAGGGGGCTGGGGAAGTGAGGGGGCAGTACAGGGATCCCACTCTGCATACGAGTCCCACACTGCACATGAATCCCCCACTGCATACAAATCCCACACTGCATATGAATCCCACTCTGCACATGAATCCCCCACTGCACATGAATCCCACAAATCTGATGGGGTTCCTCTCTTCTGCCCTCTGTCCTGTGTGCCCCACCCCCTCCCATATCCCACACCCACTAATATTTCCACTCCCCATCTCCATATGTGCCACCCCTTATGTGTGCCCCCTCCCTTTGTGCCACACCCCTTCCCCCTGTCTGCCCCTCCCCTTTCTCATGTGTGCCCTGCCCCTTGCTCTTGTGTGCCCCGCCCCCTCCCTCCTGTGTGCCCCGCCCCTTCCTCCTGTGTGGCCTGCCCCTTGCTCCTGTGTGCCCCGCCCCTCCCTCCTGTGTGCCCCGCCCCTTCCTCCTGTGTGCCCCGCCCCCTCCCTCCTGTGTGCCCCGCCCCCTCCCTCCTGTGTGCCCCGCCCCTCCCTCCTGTGTGCCCCGCCCCTTCCTCCCGTGAGCAGACTCCAGCCCCTCCATGCGCTTTAAGTGCCCGTTCTGCACGCACACGGTGAAGAGGAAGGCTGATCTGAAGAGACACCTGCGCTGCCACACGGGCGAGCGGCCGTACCCCTGCGAAGCCTGCAGCAAGCGCTTCACCCGCCTGGAGCACCTGCGCAGCCACTTCGAAACGGTGAGTCGCGCATGCGCTACGACTGCGACTGCGACTGCGCAGCCTCTAACCACTGTGACTGCGCAGCCGCTGCGAAGCGGTGAGTCGCGCATGCGCTACGACTGCGACTGCGCAGCCTCTAACAACTGTGACTGCGCAGCCGCTGCGAAACGGTGAGTCGTGCATGCGCTACGACTGCGTCTGCGCAGCCTCTAACCACTGCCACTGCGCAACGTCTAACCACTGCGACTGCGCGGCCACTTCGAAGCAGTGAGTCGTGCATGCACTGTGACTGCGCAGATGCCGTGCAGTACACACTAACACCCCCCCACCCCCACAGATCCACCAGGCGCGGAAGCTGGTGTGCAGGAAGTGCAAGCGTCACGTGACAGAGGAGACGGGGCGGGTGGTGAGCGAGGGCACGCGGCGGTACCGCCTCTGCAGCGACTGCCTCCAGGGGAGCGGCTGCGAGGGCGTGGTCCTGGACGGCCCCGACGCCGCCGACAGCCAATCGGGGCTCTTCCTGGCCGTGGATGCTGAGGACGACGGGGGCGACAGGGAGTGGCTCCTAGCCGACGATGACGACGATGACCTGGCCGAGGACTCCGGCGCTGACCTCATCATCCAGGAAGTGGACGACAGCGAGGAGGAGCTGGACCTGCAGGATGAAAACAAACCCGTCTTCACCTAGAACAGCACCCTCTCCTGGTGTGGAGGAGGAATGATGTCAAACATCGCTGTACATCATATAGAACTTATTACCGGCGATGACTCATCAGTTTGCTGAGCAACAGACAATGCAGCATTCAGTGAGCAAAACCTCCTGAGCAATGACTCAATTATCAGCTCATGAGAAAATTTCAACTTCTATTTTACTCATTTTTTTTTACATCATTTGTCTCGTTTATGTTTGGACAAAACGTAAAACAAACGTGAACACAAACACACTTCAGGAGGGTTTGTTCAAATTCCCAGGCAAGAAATAGAAGGTCAGTAGACCTCCAAACACGGTGATTTGAGGCCATGATACCTTTACCTCTCTGTCGTAGTTTCCTGTGCAGCTGAGCAGACGCCATCTTACGGATGTTCCTGTAATTCGCTTCACATAAAGAAGTCAAGTATAAAAACAAACAGACCTTTATTAAATGATAAACTGGCTTGGAGACATGAACACATAAAATCTTCCCTCAGTGTCCGTAACAGAAATCCTCTAAACCTCAGACTGGTTCTTCCCAAACCGGGCAAGCTAATGGTCTTGCAAGCTTAGCAGCTTCACTCACCCCATCCAGTCATGATGGCATTGAATTTGGCCTCCGCTTTTCTTCTTCTGTTGTTTTCTCTTTAGGTGAGAGGAGCCAGGTTCGTTCCTTAGTGTGGGCACTGCGTCTGGTTGCTGAGTAACACTGGAGCATTTGTCTCTCAAACTGACACAGAGGAGGTGGGAGTGTGGGAGATGTGCGTAACCCTGCTCCCAACAAAGGGTTAATTCACTGCTTCTTTCTGCCTGATGTGTTTATAAACACTTCAACCCGCCATCCAGAATGCGGCTCGGAATTAACTGGTTTAAATTTTGATTTGGGTTTATTGTTTTCAAAATGTTTAAACATAATCAAACACATATATGCAGGCATTTCATGATGTTGTGTTCTGTAAATAAAAAGAATATATTTGTTTGTTAATTTTGAACCACTTTTATAATCGATTAGATGCATGCTGGCACTGTTTTGCTGTTGGTTTTAATCAGCAAAATAATCTGCTATTGATCTGTAGGGGGACAGGATGGAACATGCCCGTCCGGACTTTGAGCCGGATGGTGATGCGATGAAGACTGTCGCGCCATTGGGCAAGATAAATGAGGTGAAAAGGGAACTCGAGAATGCACCTGAAAACACACCTGGATTTGTGGTGTCTGACACTCAAGCAGAAGCCATTGGAGCCCACTGTGGCTTGGCCCCCTCTCTGCCTGTGCTATGCTCCACAAAGCAGGAATTATTTATTTTTATTTACATCATTGAGCTTTTTAAATTATTAATACTTGGCCAAATGCAAGGCTGGGATTTAGCCACTGGTGCCCTGAACCTTATACACACGGCTGTAACCTTGCAGTCTGGCCGTTCAAGTGTTCAGTGGGCAAGTGTTTGGGTGGTGCCCTGTTTTTATGAATGACCAATTTTATATTTTAAATATTTGTAAATATTGTTATTGTTCATGTATTACAATTATTGTGGCTGACATGCTTTATTTATGACTTTTTTTTACTTATAATTTTTCTATACAATAAAGATATTTTTATACACATTACCTGATGTGGTACCTATGTGTGATGTTTAGGGTTAGAACTGTGAGATGTGTTGAGTACAGAGGGGTGTGTGCGTGTGTGTGTGCGTGTACATGTATGTACTTATGCAGTACTTTATAAGAAGCAAAAACATTTAACATATAGGCCTGTACAATCTGCAACAAAAAGCAGAAGCATTTTAAATCAATACAGTGTACGGGGGACTGTATATAAAGAGCTGCAGTTCCTACACAGATCACCCCATATGGGTGTAAAGGCCCTCAAATTAGACCCGACAGTCTGCACTACACAGTACACTTTTGCATTTAACTCCTGGGTCGTATAAAAGGGGAGAGGCCCAAAGTACTTCCCGTCAGCTAAATGAAAGAGGACTAAATAGGTGCTGAACAGCCGGGACAGTCAAAGTATGGAGACTCCTTACCCAGACAACTTCACGGGGACTAGTCGGAAATAAGGAATTCTGGAGCACACAGAGCACAGATCAAAAAAACTGTAATGTACCAGGGGAAACTAGACGGACGTTTCGATGTCCAGTACGTCTTCCTCAGAGTCAAATAGCAAATACAAGGACTGTCCCGGGAGGAATATAGCAGGGCCATTATGTGAAGGGTTGGTGTGTTTCAGAATAGTGGGGACGTTATGTGAAGAGTTTGCGTGTTTTAGAATAGCGGGGACGTTATGTGAAGAGTTGGTGTGTTTCAGAATAGTGGGAACGTTATGTGAAGAGTTGGTGTGTTTCAGAATAGTGGGGACGTTATGTGAAGAGTTTGTGTGTTTTAGAATAGCAGGACATTATGTGAAGAGTTGGTGTGTTTCAGAATAGTGGGGACGTTATGTGAAGAGTTGGTGTGTTTTAGAATAGTGGGGACGTTATGTGAAGAGTTGGTGTGTTTTAGAATAGTGGGGACGTTATGTGAAGAGTTGGTGTGTTTTAGAATAGCAGGACGTTATGTGAAGAGTTGGTGTGTTTTGGAATAGTGGGGACGTTATGTGAAGAGTTGGTGTGTTTTAGAATAGCAGGACGTTATGTGAAGAGTTGGTGTGTTTCAGAATAGCAGGACGTTATGTGAAGAGTTGGTGTGTTTTGGAATAGTGGGGACGTTATGTAAAGAGTTGTTGTGTTTTAGAATAGTGGGGACGTTATGTGAAGAGTTGGTGTGTTTTAGAATAGCGGGACATTATGTGAAGAGTTGGTGTGTTTCAGAATAGTGGGGACGTTATGTGAAGAGTTGGTGTGTTTTGGAATAGTGGGGACGTTATGTAAAGAGTTGTTGTGTTTTAGAATAGTGGGGATGTTATGTGAAGAGTTGGTGTGTTTTGGAATAATGGGGACGTTATGTGAAGAGTTGGTGTGTTTTAGAATAGTGGGGACATTATGTGAAGGGTTGGTGTGTTTTAAGATAGTTGGGACATTATGTGAAGAGTTGGTGTGTTTTGGAATAGTGGGGGCATTATGTGAAGAGTTGGTGTGTTTTAAGATAGTTGGAACATTATGTGAAGAGTTTGTGTGTTTTAGAATAGTGGGGACGTTATGTGAAGAGTTGTTGTGTTTTAGAATAGCGGGGACGTTATGTGAAGAATTGGTGTGTTTTAGAATAGTGGGGACGTTATGTGAAGAGTTGGTGTGTTTTGGAATAGTGGGGACATTATGTTTTGTCCAATGGGATCCTTCCTTAATTATTATGGGCTGGTAGTTCTGTCGCTTAATCACACAGTAGAGGCCATGCTTGTCTGTTTGGTGCCGGCCATTCAGCATTAGCGCTTACTGAACTATGAGATTAATAAAAATATTTTTATAACCCTTGCACAAATAAAGTCATACACTCAAGGTGTTCCCAGTTGATTTGTGTCTCTCTTGCATAGTGGTTAAAGTGGCTTTCTCTACACACACCGGCAATGAGCAACACTGGATTATGACGTGCTTCTCCACGTAGTAGTTGTGGTGTTCTGGTGTGACATCACAATGGAAAATGATGTAATGCCGGATTCCATTGCCACAGTGACAATGTTTCACAACATTCCCAGAAAGTTGCACGGCAACATTGCAACAATGTTTTCAGTAAATCCAAATGTGAAAGAGCTTGTGATGGATTCAGCAGTGTTGTTAAAATGCAGCCATACCTTGAATCTATTATGTACAAAATATGCCATTTCCTAATTGTCTAAAAAGACTATAAGAGTAAGAAAGGTCAGTGCTAACCCAGTGACTGCATTAGTGAGTGTCTGCACAAACTGTCTCACGGTTTCCTCTCGTAGTATGTGCACATTCATACTTAATCAATTGAGCTGAACACAGCTAAAAGAAAGACAGTAAGACTCTGTCTTAGTCACCTTGGCAGTGGTTTTCTCCAGTAACACTTATTTGGCCCTTTCCTGGCTCTGTCATCAGTGGTAGTAGCCACAATTCCCACTGTAGGGAATTGCAGTTTTGTATAATATTGATAGTGATTCATACACTGCTGGGTTTGAGTTTAATTTTCTTGTCAAGGACCTTCAAGTTATTTCACAATGGGTGGAGATAAAAAGAAAAGAAGGCCTCCCCGTCGGGGAATCGAACCCCGGTCTTCCGCGTGACAGGCGGAGATACTGTCCACTATACTAACGAGGAACAACCATACTCCTTTCATCTCAGGCAGCATTAAGATAGGTATACTCCAGTATACTCTCTCAGTCGTTACTTATTCTGATTTAGATTTACGTACATTCTGTGATTCCCAGCTACATTTTTCAATCTGCAGCAGGGATGGAAAACAAGCAGAAATTGGACAGTGCTGCTTACAGGCTGAAGCTCTAATGTTTGGGTCTGAAATAGACAGACAGCAGATGAGACGAGACAGAGGAAATAAGGCAGTGAGAAATGTCAAAAATATCCTCAGTTGCACTCCGGAACTTACACTGAAAATGTACACTAAAACAAATCACACACTGAAATCGTACACTAAAACAAATCACACACTGAAATCGTACACTAAAACAAATCACACACTGAAATCGTACACTAAAACAAATCACACACTGGAATCGTACACTAAAACAAATCACACACTGAAAACATACACTAAAACAAATCACACACTGGAAACGTACACTAAAACAAATCACACACTGGAAATGTACGCTAAAACAAATCACACACTGAGAACATACACTAAAACAAATCACACAATGAAAGCGTACACCAAAACAAATCACACACCGAAAGAAAAGAAGGATGTGTAGTGGATATATCCCTCCGCGATAACAATGGGTGAAGAGAATAAAAGAAAAGAAGGCCTCCCCGTCGGGGAATCGGACCCGTGGATAGTTAAGCTTAACTTCCCTTAACTTTTCCCGTTCATTCTCAACGGTAGTTCTTAACACTACGGATGTAATATGTTTTCGGCCGCACGTTGATTTCGCGGCGCTGTTCCGTCCCGGATGAAGGAACGACATTTCCGTCTCTGCCCTTAACTTTCCCCATTCATACTCAAAGGTAGTTCTTAACGTTGCGGGTGTAATATACTTTTGGCCACACGCTGCCGTGGCGCTGTTCCGTCCTGAATGAATGAATGACGCCGTATAAACAAAATAAATTCAAATATTAAATACACGCGAGGCGTTTTGCGGTTATTTTGTGGTACCTACGATTCGGTAAGTCTTAATAATTTTATTACAAACAGGTTCCTATTTTATATTGATGTCATCGAGGTATTCTGTCTTTATTTCAGCTGAAAGATCAGTAGTTTCATTTTTCCGATTTGACTTCATTATTGGTTTTCACGTCCCGTTTGTTGGCTTGTCCGTACATAACAACACAGTGAGAGTATTGCAGATAAATGGGACATGTGTATATGTGCACGTGTGTGTCTCAATACATCAGCTATTATTAACATGGCCCTGCATTCATATTAGGGTTTAGTTTACAATATGTTTCATTTCCCCCTCACTATATTATTGCTGGTATCATCATCGTTATTGGTATTGCCCCCTTTACATGTGCCTTGTGTAACACGTCACGGTCTAGACATACATCTTTTAAATTATTATTACTTATTACACTATTGCTGTCAAGGCAATAAGTAATGCCATCTCTAATTGTTCATTGTCAGTACTGTCATCTTAACAAACGCTTTCCTATCTAAATGTTTCTATACTCACCATCATTATTATTATTATTATTATTAGTCAGTTTAACTATTCAATATAGAACAGGACACAGTACACATATTGCTGCCTCCGCCTTCAGACAATACAGAATGTGTGTAATGCAATTCATATTAACTAACCCTCCCACCCTATCCCCTGGATTGACAGCACACAAAAAAGGGAGATCAGTGGAAAATCATTATAATAACAATAATAATTTTCATGTTGAGAATTTGATAATACTGGGTGATAGAGCTACACAAGGTTGTGTATCAAAATGGCAAAACATAAGGTCAAGGGCATAAAGAACCTACCATTTATATAGCATCATGATGTACAGTTCCCATGAAAATATAAACCTTCCCCAAATTTTACTGTCCAGGTCTCTGTTTTAGGGTTAATGTTATTTCATTATAGCAAGAATTCTTTGGTCATCAATTCTTTGGTCATCAAAGCTTAAGGTTTGGCCTATGTCTCTGACTGTTTTTTCATATATCCCAGCCTCATAATGGCTTCCTTCCATTGGCATACCTTATAATTGTACTGAAGAAGCAATTGAACACACCTGACTAATCAGAAACACATGTGAAACCATTTGTCCTGAACATTATGGCACCCTGAAAATATGTACGTACATCCCCAATTCTAAAAAAGTCGAGACGGTTAATGAAATGCAAATAAAACAGAAAGCAGTAATTTTTAAATTTGCTTTGACTTGAAAAATATTGCCCAAATTTAATAAGCGTTATTAAAAGAAATGGTGATGTTACACAGTGGTAAACACTCGACTGTCCCAACTTTTTTGGAGCGTGTTGCAGTCAACAGATTTGAAATGAGTGTATATTTTCAAAAAACAATTAGATTCACAAGGTAAAACGTCAAATAATGTGCTGTTTTAGTGTTTTAAATATAGTACAGGGTGAATAAAATGTACAATATTTAACATTATCACTCCTTTTTGTTTTTATTAGCATTTTCCATACTGTCTCGGCTTTTTTGGAATTGGGGTTGTATGTATGTATAGAGAGTGCTGTCATTTCTACAGGGTGAAATCAAAATGTATTAAAATAACCTTTCATAAGAGCTGAGAGCTGATAGCTGCACTTTAACCACATGTGAATTGTTTGATTACAAATCTAAAATTATGAAGTACAGAACCAAGTAAAGAAAATACGGCTTTGTCCCTAACGTTATGGAGCTCACTGTATATAAAAATATAATTTCTGCTTCAGAAGTGGCCCATGAAGTACTCGGCAAAAGCAGACCAATGCCAGTACTTCTCTTAACACCCAAGCTCCGAGGAGCTTCAGGAGACCCAGCAGCCGCGGCAGCATGTGACTGCAGGGAGTCCAAGTTGTCTGTGCCAGTTGTCACCTTGCAGCCTTGGTAAATACACCTGCTCCAGTCCCAGCCCCAATCCCATTTCATGCTTGTGCATATCAACCCTGCTAATACTGTTGTGAACGAAAATACAAATATAGCTTTACATTTATACTTGGCTGTTGTTGTGTTTATATGTTTATTAAGAATTGTAATATGTAATGTTGTAATCCTATTTGTACTGTTGCAATAATTGATCTGATGTAAATACTTTGATAACTTTATATGTATTGATTTGGCAGAAAAGATTTCCTGATCCTCTCCATAATAAAATGGATAAAATAAAATTATATCTGCAGCAGGGGCTGGAAAACAGGCAGAAATTGGACAGTGCTGCTTACAGGCTGAAGCTGTAATGTTTGGGTCTGAAATAGACAGACAGCAGATGAGACGAGACAGAGGAAATAAGGCAGTGAGAAATGTCAAAAATATCCTCAGTTGCACTCCGGAACTTACACTGAAAATGTACACTAAAACAAATCACACACTGAAATCGTACACTAAAACAAATCACACACTGGAATTAGTACACTAAAACAAATCACACACTGGAAATGTACACTAAAACAAATCACACACTGAGAACATACACTAAAACAAATCACACACTGAAATCGTACACTAAAACAAATCACACACTGAGAACATACACTAAAACAAATCACACAATGAAATCGTACACTAAAACAAATCACACACTGGAAATGTACACTAAAACAAATCACACACTGAGAACATACACTAAAACAAATCACACAATGAAAGCGTACATCAAAACAAATCACACACCGAAAGAAAAGAAGGATGTATAGTGGATATATCCCTCCGCGATAACAATGGGTGAAGAGAATAAAAGAAAAGAAGGTCTCCCCGTCGGGGAATCGAACCCCGGTCTTCCGCGTGACAGGCGGAGATACTGTCCACTATACTAACGAGGAACAACCATACTCCCCTCACCTTGGGCAGCATTAAGATAGGTATACTCCAGTATACTCTCTACGTCGTCACTTATTCTGATTTAGATTTAAGCACATTCTGTGATTCCCAGCCCCATTTATATCTGCAGCAGGGGCTGGAAAACAGGCAGAAATTGGACAATGCTGCATACAGGCTGAAGCTGTAATGTTTGGGTCTGAAACAGGCAGACAGCAGATGAGACAAGACAGAGGAATAAGGCAGTGAGAAATGTCCTCAGTCACACACCGAAACTTACACTGAAAACGTACACTAAAACAAATCACAACTGAAGACGCACACTAAAACAAATCATCAAATCACACACTGAAAACGTAGACTAAAACAAATCACAACTGAGAACATACACTAAAACAAATCACACACTGGAAACGTACAATAAAACAAATCACACACTGAAAACGTACACTAAAACAAATCATCAAATCACACTCTGAAAACGTAGACTAAAACAAATCACAACTGAGAACATACACTAAAACAAATCACACACTGGAAACGTACAATAAAACAAATCACACACTGAAAACATACACTAAAACAAATCATCAAATCACACACTGAAAACATACACTAAAACAAATCATCAAATCACACTCTGAAAACGTAGACTAAAACAAATCACACACTGGAAACGTACAATAAAACAAATCACACACTGAAAACGTACACTAAAACAAATCATCAAATCACACTCTGAGAACGTAGACTAAAACAAATCACAACTGAGAACATACACAAAAACAAATCACACACTGGAAAAAATATCAAAAACTTCAGAAAATTATGTGTCCCATTAAGTTGCTTGAAAGAGCTGCTTGAGATGGAGAGAGTAGGTGTTCATGGGGAATGATGAGTGTCAGTTATTTCAGTGAAGAAATGCACCTTTAAGACCTATTTGTATTAAAGCATGCACTGGAAAATATTCCCTAATATCGAGAAGTTGAGTATAGGCTATTGTTAATTTTTTTGTTTCACTTATGAGGTAGGCTACAGCAGGCTAATATGTAGGGCCTCACATTGTTTGGGAGGAGTTGAGTGGGGAGGTGGGGAGGTGAGCCACTCTCAACCACGCACATACAATCCTGATGTTTTTTTCAATACGGATATTATGCCTGATTTTAAATGTGTGCTATTATAGTTATTGACAATACTTTGAATATATATTTGGTGGATGTGTAGTGGATATATCCCTCCGCGATAACAATGGGTGAAGAGAATAAAAGAAAAGAAAAGAAGGCCTCCCCGTCGGGGAATCGAACCCCGGTCTTCCGCGTGACAGGCGGAGATACTGTCCACTATACTAACGAGGACGAACGCGGGGAGTATAGATTACGTCACTGTTTTCAAACATCTCTAGGAAACATCCATTCTGGATTTCATTGCCGCGTTTTCCAACTGTGCGCACAACCCTGGAAACCGGACACAGTGGGGAAGTTTTCGCCAAACGAACATTTTCTTTTCGATATGTTATTGCCTTGCAGGATAAATATTCATCTGGCATGATGGTTTCAGGAGAATGGGAGCAATTTGTACGCAGGTAAGTGTACCGGCGAGTTGGCCAGATACAATAGATGGGCTGTAGCCGGTCTGTATGATGGCTACGTTCAGCCATTTAGCTCGATTGACTCGAATAATTAGTTTGCTGTTCGCTTGCCGTCTTCAGCTAGCAAGCGTTAGTTAGTTCACCCTCCAACATCCTAATATTCTAATATTAATAGTTCTCTATCTGTAACGTTATTTCATAAATAACACTAGTCTATCACTCTTACTTTATAGGTAGCAGGCACATAGCAAAATATAGTTGATAGGAAGACGACAGCGATGGATCTATAGCTATAATTATGTAATAATTATAATATGTAGTCTGACTGCCAATTCAGAATTGGTATGAAGACGTCGCCGGCCAACTAGCTAGTCCATTTTTTAATGATGGACAGGATGGAGTAAAAAAATTAGTCTGTATAAACATTTAAGGGCGCATCGTGGATCCAGCTAGCTGTCAAATTATGTAACATTATTATATTCTACAGAAATCTCTCCTGTTCAATGTGTAGCCTACTCAAAGTTGCTCATTTTAGTGGGAGCGGGGCTGTTGAAGCTTACCGAACTACGCTGAGTTAGGGTTAGGGTAACATTATCCACTCATTTTAAAAGTTAACTGTTAAAATTAACTGTCGCCACCCATCATATTTTTCAAGAATCACCCTAAAATACTCCAAATACCGAAAGGATTACCCAGTGATGTTTGACTGCACGTTTAGGCAGGCGTACTTTGATTGGTTAATTCAACCTTTCAACGAAGACGCATGAAGCATGACGCACGACGCACAGCGTTTTTATCACGGAGTACTTCTGAACATGGCGACGTTAGTGATGCGATTGAATAGGGGTGTTTTCTTGGCTTTGGCGTTTAGTCCTCGAAACATCGCCTGGAGATCATCAACCTCGGCAGCGAGAGCTGTGAGTTAGCCAGTGTGTTAGCGGTGCTTTTAAAATTGGCCTGCGTCTCTATCTGCGTGTTAGGGACGCGTGGTTTTTGGAAGGACATTACAAGCTAGCTGGCTAGCTGCAGTCCAGCTAACTTCCTGCTGATTTATGTATCTGGATGCTACCTTGCTTGGAACAAGCCTGCATAGACTAACCTGATTTGGTTTAAATACCCATTAGTCTTTATAGGTGGAAAACGGACTGCGGCTCTATATTTTGAAACATAATGACATAGACATGTAAAACTGTATTGTGAAATAACGCGTCTGTTTCACAATGAGCGCTGTATTACCATTGTTTGCACGCAGTTGGTTAGTTTAGAGATCTTAAAAAGATGAGTTAAGTTTAAAGGGAAGAGAGGTGACGCTGATTGGAATGTGGTTAGTAATTTGTAAACAGTATCCATGGGAACCGCAGTGTGGGTGTCTTTTAAGGACATATTTAGGTGTATTTGGGCAAAAAATGGGGGTAGGGAATTTTATGTCTTCTGTTAATATGTAACCTGATGAAAAGGAAATAAACCTGTAGCGCCCCTGTCGGGGAATCAAACCCTATCCCAGCCTGACAGGCGGGGATACTCACCACTATACTAACGAGGACGAGCTTGAATAATATAGATGACCTCATTGTTTTGAAACTCCACGCAGGGTGTAGATAACTAAATTTAAGACACAGTAGGCCATCCTGTTGGTCTTTTGTGTCAACGGAATCACTTACTGTGATTATATTTTTGAAAATGCACTCCAGAATGTGCCACTATATTTGTGGGATGATGCCGCGTTTAATCTGACTGTATTTCACGCCTTTTTGCTGAACTGCTAATCTGTTTTCTTTACCCATGCTGACCTGTGACTGAGATTACATGTTAAGACCTGTGTCTGCACTGAGAACGTCATTCTAGACGCATGTAGGAAGATAAATCTCACGACAAAGATCGGCGACGAGCCGGATTTGGACTGTACTTGCTAACTGCAGCCCGGAGGTGTGGCGCCCGTTAGAGAGGTTGGACAGAATAATGGGAACACCTCACAGCGTACGGATATCGAGTATCTAATACGGTGTGAGGCAGCCCTTTGCCTTCAGCACAGCTTCAGTCCTCCTTGGAATTCTGGAGTTGGGAATTCTGACCTGTGTAGCGGGATACCGGACCGTTCTTCGGGAAGGACCGCCTCCGGTTCTTTGCGGGATGAAGGAGTTTGAAATCTACTTTGCATTCTGTGCTCCAGGACATTCCATGAAGGTTAAACGATGTTTCGATCTGGTGATTGTGGGGGCCGTGGAAGGCGTTTGACTTCGCCCTGTTGTTCTGGAAGGGGCTCTTCAGTTTGTTTGGCAGTGTGTATGGCGGTGTTTTCTTATCTTGGAAGAAGGGGACGTGTGGGAACAGTGTTTACATTGTAAGGTGCACCGGGCATTGCAAAAGGGCTTGGTACTGCTTGGCTATTATACGACCATGCGGTGCAGTCATCGGACCCAGTGCTACTGCTGCCCTTGTAACTGTCATTTAGTTGGTCCCTTTTCATATGGTGTTTCTGTCATTTCCTGACAGCTGCATGTTTGTGTGTGAGTGATTGTGCTTGTGCTTGTGCGTTTGTGTTTCTACGTGTATGTGTGTCTTTGGTGTGTGTGTGTGTGTGTGTTTGTGTGTGTGTGTGAGTGATTGTGCTTGTGCGTTTGTGTTTCTGCGTGTATGTGTGTGTGTGTGTGAGTGAGAGAGTGAGTTTCTGCATGGGTGTCGAGGTCTCGATGCTCATGTTGGTGTCTTTGGCAGGTGGGCGTGTCCTCAGTGAAGCCTCTACCTGATAGGGTGAAAATCGTGGAGGTGGGGCCGAGGGATGGCCTGCAGAATGAGAAGGTGAGGAGAGACGTAAGATGTGGAACTGGATTTAGAATGTTGAGGATCTGAACTCCATTTTATTCACCTCCTTTCTCACTCTGCATTCCCAACTGAATCTGTTACACAGTACTGTAGCCGTAAGGTTAACTGCTTCTAAATGGGCACTAGGGCTGCTTCCTAATTGAACAATCATGGTGAGTTAAAGGTGATGTTTACGCATGAAGCTTTATTTGATTGAAAGAGAGCCCTTGTGGAGATTTATCTGATGCCCACAGAGTTTAAATATATCTAACTTGTACTATTCTATCTCTTTGTTTGATTGTATGTCTCACTATATAATCTTGTATGTATTGTATGTATTTTATGTTCGGACCCCAGGAAGATTAGCTGCACACTGTATATTGCTAATGGGGATCCTAAATAAATGAATGAATGAATGAATGAATGAATGAATGCCCTGTTTTAGCTTAGCATAGAGCTTAAATCCCTGTCCTGTTTTAGCTTAGCATAGATCTTAAATCCCTGTCCTGTTTTAGCTTAGCATAGAGCTGAAATCCCTGCCCTGTTTAGCTTAGCATGTTTATTTCATTAAGGTGCGGTTGTCATGGTCACTGCTGTTGCCTCTTTCAGACCATCGTCCCGGCGGAAGTAAAGATACGGCTGATCGACATGCTTTCAGAAGCGGGACTTCCTGTCATCGAGGCAACGAGCTTTGTCTCTCCAAAGTGGGTACCTCAGGTGAGAACCCCCACCCCAGGATTTAATCAGCAATCCCACACTATAATCCCACACTGTAATCCCACACTGTAATCCCACACCGTAATCCCACACTATAATCCCACACTGTAATGCCACACTGTAATCCCACACTGTAATGCCACACTGTAATCCCACACCGTAATCCCACACTATAATCCCACACTGTAATCCCACACTATAATCCCACACTGTAATCCCACACTAATCCCACACCATAATCCCACACTGTAATCCCACACTATAATCCCACACTGTAATCCCAGACTAGGAAAATTTAAACCTGATTATTAAAAAAGGGTGTTGGAGCATAATAAAGGTTTCTGTGTGAATGAGCTCTGGCTCATTTTCATGCGGCTCTGCAGGTAAGGCTGTGGTTGTCTTTCTGTTGATTGACAGATGGCAGACCAGGTGGAGGTGATGCAGGGCATACACAGACGGCCGGGAGTGATCTACCCTGTCCTCACGCCAAACCTGCAGGGCTTCCAGGCCGCGGTGAGTGACCCCACGCGTGCGTCTGTGAATGTGCGTCTGAGAGTGTGGGTCTGTGTGTGTGAGTCTGTGAGTGTGTGTCTGTGAGTGGGTCTGTGAGTGTGCATCTGTGAGTGGGACTGTGAGTGTGCATCTGTGAGTGCGGGTTTGTGAGTGTGGGTCTGAGTGTGGGTGTGTGAGTGTACGTCTGTGAATGTGCGTCTGAGAGTGTGGGTCTGTGAGTGTAAATCTGTGAGTGCGGGTTTGTGAGTATGGGTCTGAGTGTGGGTGTGTGAGTGTATGTCTGTGAGTGTGGGTCTGTGTGTTTGAGTCTGTGAGTGTGTGTCTGTGAGTGGGTCTGTGAGTGCATCTGTGAGTGTGCATCTGTGAGTGCGGGTTTGTGAGTATGGGTCTGAGTGTGGGTGTGTGAGTGTATGTCTGTGAGTGTGCGTCTGAGAGTGTGGGTCTGTGAGTGTCCATCTGTGAGTGTACATCTGTGAGTGCGGGTTTGTGAGTATGGGTCTGAGTGTGGGTGTGTGAGTGTAGGTCTGTGTGTGTGAGTCTGTGAGTGTGCGTCTGTGAGCGTTTCTCTTCTGTAGCTGTGCAGAGCACTCAGCCCTGGTCAGTGAGTCTGCAGCAGCTGCACATTAAGTGGTACTCCTCTGCGCAGACTGTGCAGCTGAGCTCTTTCTCCCCGCCCCTCCCCTCCTCTCTCTCTCCCCTCCCCTCCCCTCCCCTCTCCTCTCCTCTCCTCTCCTCTCCTCTCTTCTCCTCCCCACCCCTCCCTTCCCCTCCCCAGGTGAAGGCCGGTGCAGGTGAGGTGGCCATATTTGGCGCTGCCTCTGAGCTCTTCAGTAAGAAGAACATTAACTGCTCCGTGGAGGAGAGCCTGCAGCGCTTTGAGGAGGTCACCAGGGCGGCGAAAGAGGCCGGTGTACCTGTGCGAGGGTGAGGGGGAAGGGGCTGGCTCAGTCTGGGGGGTGGGAGGGGCTGGCTCAGTCTGGGGGGTGGGAGGGGCTAGCTCAGTCTGGGGGGGTGGGAGGGGCTAGCTCAGTCTGGGGGGTGGGAGGGGCTGGCTCAGTCTGGGGGGTGGGAGGGGCTAGCTCAGTCTGGGGAGTGGGAGGGCTGGCTCAGTCTGGGGGGTTGGAGGGGCTGGCTCAGTCTGGGGGGTGGGAGGGGCTAGCTCAGTCTGGGGGATGGGAGAGGCTGGCTCAGTCTGGGGCGGTGGGAGGGGCTGGCTCAGTCTGGGGGGTGGGAGGGGCTGGCTCAGTCTGGGGGGGTGGGAGAGGCTGGCTCAGTCTGGGGGGTGGGAGGGGCTAGCTCAGTCTGGGGGGTGGGAGGGGCTAGCTCAGTCTGGGGAGGTGGGAGGGGCTGGCTCAGTCTGGGGGGTGGGAGGGGCTGGCTCAGTCTGGGGGGTGGGAGGGGCTAGCTCAGTCTGGGAAGTGGGAGGGGCTGGCTCAGTCTGGGGGGTGGGAGGGGCTAGCTCAGTCTGGGGGGTGGGAGGGGCTAGCTCAGTCTGGGGGGTGGGAGGGGCTGGCTCAGTCTGGGGGGTGGGAGGGGCTAGCTGTGAGGATGTGGGAGGGGCTAGCTCAGTCTGGGGGGTGGGAGGGGCTAGCTGTGAGGATGTGGGAGGGGAGGGGCTGGCTCAGTCTGGGGGGTGGGAGGGGCTAGCTGTGAGGATGTGGGAGGGGCTAGCTCAGTCTGGGGGAGTGGGAGGGCCTGGCTCAGTCTGGGGGAGTGGGAGGGGCTTTTGTCACTTGATTTGTCACTTCTGGGGCATATAACCACAATTTGAATCCAGTTGGCCGGACCTTTAAAAATATACCCCTCCTGTTTTATTCCTGAGGAAGCATGTTTGTTAGCATGTTTGGTAGAATATTTTTTAGCATATTCCTGAGCATATTTGGTGTGTTGACTTCCTTCTCACAGGTATGTTTCCTGTGTGCTGGGGTGCCCTTATGAAGGACAGGTATCCCCGGAAAAGGTGGCTCAGGTGTGTTTCTCTGTAAATAAAATAAAACAGTCAAATGGCGGACGTGCAGCTTGCTTTGCAGGTGGCACTGAGGTGTAAAACCCTTTAAAAAGGGGCTGTTAAAATTGCATTATATCGGAAATACACACAAGCAAAAATGTGTTAGAAGTGCTGCCCACTGCTGCCCCCAGGTGGCGAAGCGGCTGTACTCCATGGGTTGCTATGAGATCTCCCTTGGCGACACCATCGGCGTGGGAACCCCGGGGAGCATGTGCCGGATGCTGGAGGCGGTGAGCCGGGAGGTGCCGGTCCACGCCCTGGCTGTGCACTGCCACGACACCTACGGACAGGCGCTCGCCAACATCCTGGTCGCCCTGCAGGTGGGTAACCACGGCAACCGCCTCCGCGGCTCTGCTGCACTGGGAGTACTGTGTGTGTGTGTGTGTGTGTGTGTGTGTGTGTGTGTGTATTAAAAATGTACTCTGTTGATGATGGGTGTGTGTGTGTGTGTGTATTAAAGGTATACTCTGTTGCAGGTGTGTGTGTGTATTAAAGCTGTGCTCTGTTGCAGATGGGGGTGTGTGTGTGCGTATTAAAGCTGTACTCTGTTGCAGATGTGTGTGTGTGTGTGTATTAAAGCTGTGCTCTGTTGCAGATGGGGGTGTGTGTGTGCGTATTAAAGCTGTGCTCTGTTGCAGGTGTGTGTGTGGGTATTAAAGCTGTGCTCTGTTGCAGATGGGGGTGTGTGTGTGCGTATTAAAGCTGTACTCTGTTGCAGATGTGTGTGTGTGTGTGTATTAAAGCTGTGCTCTGTTGCAGGTGGGGGTGTGTGTGTGTGTGTGTGTGTGTGTGTATTAAAGCTGTGCTCTGTTGCAGATGGGGGTGTGTGTGTGTGTGTGTGTGTGTGTATTAAAGCTGTGCTCTGTTGCAGATGGGGGTGTGTGTATTAAAGCTGTGCTCTGTTGCAGGTGTGTGTGTGTGTATTAAAGCTGTGCTCTGTTGCAGGTGTGTGTGTGTGTATTAAAGCTGTGCTCTGTTGCAGATGGGGGTGTGTGTGGTGGACTCCTCCGTCGCTGGGTTGGGGGGGTGTCCGTACGCTCAGGGGGCATCGGGGAACGTGGCCACAGAGGATGTGGTGTACATGCTACACGGCCTGGGGATACACACCGTGAGTCCCGCTGCACGCTACACGCTACACGCTGCACACTACACGCTACACGCTACACGCTACACACTACACGCTACATGCTACACGCTGCACACTACACGCTACACGCTGCACACTACACGCTACACGCTGCACACTACACGCTGCACACTACACACTACACGCTGCACACTACACGCTGCACGCTACACGCTGCACACTACACGCTACACGCTACACACTACACGCTGCACACTACACGCTACACACTACATGCTGCACACTACACGCTGCACACTACCCGCTACACGCTACACACTACCCGCTACACGCTGCACGCTACACGCTACACACTACACGCTGCACACTACACGCTGCACGCTACACGCTGCACACTACACGCTGCACGCTGCACGCCACTGCCTCTCCACCTCCCTCCCTACTGCATGCACCATCCCTCCATCCCGCCATCTTTCTCTCTCTCTCTACACCAACCACTCCCTTTTCTTCTCTCTTCTGTCCTACCCTTGTCTCACTCTCCATCTTTCTCTCTTTCACCGTCTCTCACCTTCTCTCTCTCCTCCACCACCCTATCTGCCCCCTCCCTCTCTCTCTCTCCCTCTATGCCATGTCTACAGCAGCAGTAAGTCATTTTTTACTAACTGACTGTTACCATTTCATTATGCCTTCTCTTTCTCACTCTCTCTCTCCACCCCTCTCCCTCACCCCCTCTCTCTTCCCCCCTCTCTTGCTCCTCCCCCCTCTCCCCCCCCCCCCTCTCCCCCCCTCTCTCTCCCACCCCCCCCCCCCCCCTCTCTCTCTCTCTCTCAGGGGGTAGACCTGGCTAAGCTGATGGACGCTGGAGCGTTTATCTGTCAGACACTGAACCGGAGGACCAGCTCTAAGGTGGCCCAAGCATCCTGCAAACTCTGAGCAGCCAGCAGGGGGGCGCTGTTTCCTGGCCCTTAGGCCTTTTTACACTCAACATTGCACTTGGGGCATGCAGCTGAAGATATTATTGTATTTCCTATCAAGATACTGTGACCCCCTAGAGATTTGGTTATGGCTGGTGTCATATTTATTTACAACTGAGCATTAATCAGAAGTCATGCAGGTCTGGATTGTGTTTTGACTGATTGTGGCTGAATCCCTAACCATTCTGAATCATTAAGAGCATATTGCGGCAGATTTAGAGACCGAGTGAAAGACTCTGCAACTGCAGATGAATATTCACCAGTCAGGACCTGGCCTTGAATGTTCAGTGTTAAAACAGTAGAAATGGTGTGAAATGAAGTGTGTGTGTTGTCCTGGAAGTGGAGTTGGAACACCCCAATGGAAACGGTGCCTTAGATTCATCATCTCTTACACTGGGTTTGAACTCTGACCTCTTGCACAGGTCATTTTTATAATAATTAAAAGGGTTTGTGGTCTCTCTCAGTCATATGTGTGAGTGTGGCGGTGCCGCCACTGTGATTATGGGGCATTCTTAATAATTCTTAATTTTTCTTCAAATCTCAAGTTTTTGTCCATCTTGCAAGATGAAAGAATCATGCATAAGACGTTGTAATTAAAGAAGAAACCAGCGTCATCCCGTATTTTTAATAGACATAAGAAAGGTATTTCATGTATTACATACTTTATAATGTATGTATGTTTAAACTGATCTATGGAGCGTTCTTCTGGATCTGCGGAGGCATTGTCGCCCCTGCGCTGTTGTATTAAGTTTGTCCGCTCAAACAGTGTGGCCCGGTACAACCACTAGGCTATGGCGAGGTTAAATACATTACATTACATTACAGGCATTTGGCAGACGCTCTTATCCAGAGCGACGTACAACAAAGTGTATAACCATAACCAGGAACAAGTATGACGAAACCCCTAGAGAGAAGTACCGGTCCAAGTACAGGGAACAACCGCATAGTTCAACTTGGACCCTGGTGGTTAAACTGATTAACACTAACAACGAGAACGGCAACAACGCAATCTATGGAAAAATAAAAATAAATAAAAATACAAGTAGTCGTTAAGACTGGCGCATCAACTAAGTCACCTATTAAACAGCTGCCTAGTTACACCCCTAAGTTTAGTCATTTACAGGGGGGGAAGGGAGGGATGGGGAGAGGTGCAGCCTGAAGAGGTGGGTCTTCAGTCGTCGTTTGAAATGGGTCACAGTCTCAGCTGTTCTGACCTCCACAGGGAGGTCATTCCACCATCGTGGGGCCAGAACAGACAGGAGACGTGTTCTGGAAGTGCAGGTGCGAAGAGGGGGAGGTGCTAGGCGTCCTGAGGTAGCAGAACGGAGGGATCTGGCTGGCATGTAGGGTTTGAAAATCTTGTGAAGGTATGCTGGGGCTGATCCCTTGACTGCCTGGTATGCTAGAACCAATGTTTTGAATTTGATGCGAAATACGACGTTTAAAAAGATACATGTTTTTTTTTTTAAACAGTAATTATGTTGAAATGCGCTTCTGTCAGGGTGTTTTTTGCTTGATGCAAATGGGTCTAAATTGTGAACTCTAAATTGTTAGTGGGCGAAGCACGAACCCTTCTGCGTAATTCCTGCTTTGTCTCGTGCCTTGTAGAATTGATGAATAAAGATATGTCTGTACCATGGGGAAGGAGTTATACCGCAGTTTGGTGGTTGGAATTAAACTTTAGTTTCCGTTTATATTCAGTTCTGATTTCCTTAATGTCTGACATTTAAAAAAATCTTTTGTGCGTGTCCTTGAATTGAGACGATCTTTTTCTTTGTATTTATTAAACGATTATTCAAATACCTGCTTGGTTGTGCGGAGATGTGTTTTTTGTAGACCTATCTGACGCCAAGTCAATTAACGTGACCTTGCAATGAAAAATAATTGTCGTTAGAGTTTTGTAAATTCTGTCCAGTTTCTAAGAAAACGACATGGATAAATTACGCAGTGTAAAACGGCAATCGGGGACACTTTTCACTCTTAAATTAATCGAAATTAATCTGGGTAAAGAAAAAGTTTAACAGTTAAGACTTGTGTACAACGCGGTTACAATGGGAGTGTCCCGTGATTTTTGACGTAACGACCGACAGTTGTCCAATCATTGTGCCACTTCCTGGTCATGAAAATCACGCCCCCCTCCACGTTTCATCCGACCAGGAAGCCGGGGAGTCCTGCTGAAGGGACGGTAGTCGAAGCCGACAGTCTTGTAAGAATTTATTTCTCCTTACGCGTAGCACACGACACAGACCTTTCCACTGAGGAGAGACGACGACGATCTTCCTGCACGGACAATAAAGTAGGGTTCCTTTTTACCCACTGATCGAACGATAGACAGCTAGGTAACATACCTGCTCCAGTTCGCTAGAATGAATTAGATCATTGTAAGATTTTGATAGCTAAATACCTGTGTAGCGCATCTCAGTACTTTATGTAGATAGCTTGTAACCCATAGACTGTTTAACTGCAAAAATGCAAACTAAAACGAAGCTGTTAGACCAGAGATATTTACCAGGCACAGACACTACGCGTGAGTGGCTCAATATAATTTCTGAGTGACAGAGGCTTAGGTTAACGTCATTTGATTCGTCGATTCATTCATTCACGGATTCGTTCATTGATATTACTCTATTTTAACTGGCTAATAGTTTGCTCATTTTTAAAAATTTACTTTTTCATTTTTAGCGGAACCTAAAGTTGAAATTGACTGTACACGGGAGCTATGTGGTATATGGTGTGATTTACGATGGTCAGATAAAAACACAATAATTAAGAGCCAACACTATGAAGGCTTTCATTTAATGAATGTCTCCAAATAGCCTAATACATTTGCGTCTTTGGCTTACTTGGTTATTGTGATCTGATGTTATAAACGTTCATTAATCCTTTTGAATAATGACGACAATTGCACGCTCAATCCCTAGGGGGCGGTGATCTGCGGTAGTCCACTCTATATCTCGTCTCGTGATTCATTTCTGACGATGTATAGTAGAAAACCACCAGTGATGCGCGGTTACGGTTTATGACACGTAAGCATGTCACATGAGCGCGAAGGGACGTCATACCTTTTAAAACTGCTAAGCAAGCAGCCTACGAAGCTCAGCTTCAAACTTTTCCGAACACTCCGAACACTGTATGTAGCTCACCTTAAAGTGGACCAGGATTCGGAATTCAAAAGTTATTTGAGACTATAGCTTATACAGACTTTTTTATTTATAAATTTCTTTTTCGGGATCAGTGGTTTCGTTTGTATTCTGGTAGTACAGGTGTGGGTGGTGATGAGGTGGCGCGTGTGGACAAAAGGGGGCGGAGGTGTGGGCTTCAGTTATGTTGGCAGGTATTTGTCATTTCCTCAAACTGGCCTGGCCACTTCCTCATAGGTGGCAGGAAGTCTACCTGCTTGAAGCAGAGCTCATTATTGTGGGTGTGGCCCATCAGCGTCTGTCCAGTGAGCTGCCAGTGAGATGGATGAGTGACAGTGTTTTCATCTGGCTAAGAGTAACACATTCTGGTGAAAGTGTCCCCCATGGACAGGGGGGGGGGTGTAAGTTTATGTTACGTGTTGAACTTTGTCCTCGGATATCAAACTGTGAGCGGCTTGTGTTTGACAGGATAGTCTGTGTTTGACTTTCCCCTTCTCTTTGGCCTCTACACACACGCGCACACACTCATACGCACAGAGACCCACATGCACGGACTGCTCTGTGGACAATTAAATCTAAGATTTTTCTAGACTGCAGGGGGGTGTTGAGGGAGTTGAAGTGCGTGGCAATATAGACCCACTGTCTGTGCTCAGTCTCCCGTTCTGCCTCTCTCTCTCTCCCTCTCTTCCTCTCTCTCTCTCTCTCTGTCTCTCCCTCCCTCTCCCCCTCTCTCTCTCTTCCTCTCTCACTCTCTCTTGCTTCACCCTCTTCCTCTCTCCCTCCCTCCCTTCCCCCCTCTCTGTTTCTGTCTTTCTCTAATATAGAGAGTGGGACCCAGTGTAGTTTGATATTTAGGTTTGTGCTGAGTAAACGCTGGTTTCTTCCCATCTGCCACAGGGAGTTTTTCCTTGCCACCGTTGCCTTAGGCTTGCTCCTGTGGGGGTTTAGGCCAGGGTTGTCTGTGAAGTGTATTGTGACAACTGCTGTAAAATACGCTGTACAAATAAAATTTGATGATTGATTGGTGTGCATGCTGTTAAATGTTAGATAAGTGGTCCCCTAGTGAAGTCCCCCTCCATCCGGTCAACACTAGAACAGAGTTTTACGGGTTCCTTTCAGACGCAAACACTAGACCCAGCGGTGAGTGCTGCTCTTGGGCTGGTCTGTGCTGCTCTTGGGCTGGTCTGTGCTGCAGAGTCCCCCGCTCAGTACTGACCGACTGAACGTGTCCCTGAAGAGGTTCCCTTCATAATGCAGCGCGCTAGGCTACATCTCATAAGCATTTATGCTGCCCCCTATTGGTTGATTCTTTCACACTGACACCCCTGGACCTCAGTGTGGGGGAGTGTGCTGTGGTGTGTTGGTGATGTAGTGTGTGATGGCGATGTAGTATGTAGGTGATGTAGTGTGATGGTGATGTAGCATGTAGGTGATGTAGTGTGTTGGTGATGTAGTGTGTTGGTGATGTAGTGTATTGGTGATGTAGTGTGTTGGTGATGTAGTGTATTGGTGATGTAGTGTATTGGTGATGTAGTGTATTGGTGATATAGTGTGATGGTGATGTAGTGTGTTGGTGATTTAGCATGTAGGTGATGTAGTGTGTTGGTTGTAGTATGTAGGCCTATGTGATGTAGTGTATTGGTGATGTATTGTGTAGGCCTAGGTGATGCAGTGTGTTGGTGATGTATTGTGATGGTGATGTAATTTGTTGATGTATTGGTGATGTAGTGTGTAGGTGATGCAGTGTGTTGGTGATGTGGTATGATGGTGATGTAGTTTGTTGGTGATGTAGTGTGTAGGTGATGTGTTGGTGATGTAGTTTGTTGGTGATGTAGTGTGTAGGTGATGTATTGTATTGGTGATGTAGTGTGTAGGAGATGCAGTGTGTTGGTGATGTAGTATGATGGTGATGTAGTGTGTAGGTGATGTAGTGTGTTCCTCTCCCGCAGGTGTGTGGAATGGCGCAGAAGGTTCTGGTAACGGGCGGGGCGGGGTACATTGGCAGTCACTGTGTGGTGGAGCTGATTGAGGCGGGGTACTACCCCGTCGTCGTGGACAACTTCAGCAACGCAGTCCGAGGTGAGAACACTTCTATACTGCTTATTTATTTAGCTGTCCATCATTTTTTGTATATTTGTATTTATTGCAAATGAGGTGTGTTTGTGTGCATGCATATCTTTGTATGCATGTGTGCATGTGTGTGCGTTGTTGTGATGTATGTGTGTATGTGCGTGTGGTTGTGTGTGCATGTGCGTGCATTTGGATGTGTGTGTGCGCGCGCATGTGTGTTAGTTGTGAGGGGTTTGGGATTGGGGAGTATGGGGGGTGTAGTTTTTGGGGCACCGTGCTGGTGGCAGTTGTAGTCTCTAGTTTCTCTCTCTTAAGGAGAAGGGAATTTTCCGGAGAGTCTGAGGAGGATAGAGAAGTTTCTGGGCACCAGCATCGAATTCCAAGAGCTGGACCTGCTGGACAAACCTGGCCTGGAGAAGCTCTTCCAGAAGGTCAGAGGTCAACATCACAAAGTCTGTCTCCATATCCCAGTGTGGGTGTGTCCCAAGACTTTTAAATTCCTCACCTCCTTTCCTCCAGTCTCCCACTACCACTTGTCTTCTACCTGGAAGTATACGCAGGAAAGGAGAGAAGGAAGGAGGCGTGAAGAGAACTGGGACAGCTTCGCTGGTCTCCTCCGATATTGGGACACTGGAGGGAGGGAGGGAGGGAGGGAGGGAGGACACAAAGATCCATTTCCGGGGCACGGGGGAGACGAGGTGGTAGTGGAGGAAAGGAAGATGCATTTTTCGAGTATTGGGACACACCATGTTCATCTGTCCTTTGCATCTGTTCACCTCACAAACAATGTCACCCCTGACTGTCTGTCTGTCCGTCTGTCTGTGCAGCACAAGTTCTCTGCAGTGATGCACTTTGCGGGTCTGAAGGCAGTCGGGGAGTCTGTGGAACACCCCCTGCGGTACTACCGGGTCAACCTGACCGCGACCTTGAACCTGCTGGAGGTCAGTGAGAACGCACGCCTGCACTGGTGAATGAGCTGCACACTAGTGCCTTAATCCCATGTCGCTTGTGCATTTTCTGGGGCTGCTGTTCATATCAGTGTTCCTCAGCCCTGGTCCTGGAGACCCACTGTGTGTGTGCTGGTTTGTGTCATAGCCAATCTCTTAATCAGTTAAGGTTGTTTAAAAATAGTTCTACCATAATTGTGCAGTTAAACTTATTTTAATACAATGGACTTGTTGCCCTCGGCTAGTAACAAGTTTAAACTGATTTCACCTGTCAGTTTTGTAACTGAACTGATTAAAAATGAACCTCTTTCAACTGGAACTGTTTGCCATTTAGTACATACAGTGCAGTAAATAAAAACAAAAATTGGTATGACTGATTGAAATTATTAATTTTTAAGGGCATAATGACAATTTCTGGCATACTGCTGCTTTAAGAGGGTAGTGTCATATAAAAATGTCAAATTAAGAACAATTTGTGTCTGATTAAGACCAATTAGCAGCTCACTGCAACAGAGAGCTTGTTACTACGGTTGGACCCAGAGTACACTGTGGGTGCCCAGGACCAGGGCTGAGGAACACTGCTTTATATGTTTGTGTGGACTTACGTAGCTTATGCAACTTATGCAGCTAAATGCATTAGCATGTGTCTGAGATATTGAACATGGAAATATAACTTTATGTCTGTGATATCCGAGTTGGCTGTTGATGTGTCTGTGTCTGTGTCTGTGTCTGTGTGTGTGTGCGTGTGCGTGTGTGTGTGTGTGTGTGTGTGTGCGCGCGTGTGTGTGTCCGTCCTGTCTCCCAGGTGATGCAGGGTCACGGGGTTCACAGTATCGTGTTCAGCAGCTCCGCCACGGTTTACGGGGACCCCCAGCGGCTGCCCATCGATGAGGAGCACCCGGCCGGGGGGTGCACCAACCCGTACGGCAAAACCAAGTTCTTCATCGAGGAGATAATCCAGGACCAGTGTCACGCAGAGAAGGTAGCCAATCACTGCTGCTCACAACACAGAGGCCCTCCCACAACACACAGCCCTGCCCACAACACAGAGCCCCTCCCACAACACACGGCTCCTCCCACAACACAGAGCCCCTCCCACAACACACAGCCCCACAACACACAACACACAGCCCTGCCCACAACACACAGCCTCTCCCACAACACTCAGTTCAACCCATAAATATGTACTCTGGTTTGCAGTGGTTTTTTGGACTAACCTGTGCATGTATGGGTGTGTGTGTATGTGTGTGTGTGTCTGTGTGCATGCGTGTGCGTGTATGCGCGTGTTAATAACAGGACTGGAGCGCTGTGCTTCTGCGATACTTTAATCCCATTGGTGCTCACGCTTCAGGAGAAATCGGGGAAGACCCCCAGGGGATCCCCAACAATCTGATGCCTTATGTTGCCCAGGTAACAGCTGACAGTTTTTTTGGGGGGGGATTGGGTTGGTTTTTGCTGTTTTATTCATGTTTATTCCACTGAGTTGACTTGACTGTGTTTTGTACTTTCATAGGTAACTTTCTCATGAGTCAATACAACAGTCTGTAGAGCAGTCTGTTTTGGAAGGTTAAAGATGTAATGATGTTCTGGAAGGTTAAAGATGAAACAGTGTTCTGGAAGGTTAAAGATGAAACGATGTTCTGGAAGGTTAAAGATGAAACGTTGTTCTGGAAGGTTAAAGACAAAACGATGTTCTGGAAGGTTAAAGATGAAACGATGTTCTGGAAGGTTAAAGATGAAACGTTGTTCTGGAAGGTTAAAGATTTGACAGTGTTCTGGAAGGTTAAAGATGAAACGATGTTCTGGAAGGTTAAAGATGAAACGTTGTTCTGGAAGGTTAAAGACGAAACGATGTTCTGGAAGTTTAAAGAAGAAACGATGTTCTGGAAGGTTAAAGATGAGACAGTGTTCTGGAAGGTTAAAGATGAAACGTTGTTCTGGAAGGTTAAAGATGAGACAGTGTTCTGGAAGGTTAAAGATGAAACGTTGTTCTGGAAGGTTAAAGATGAGACAGTGTTCTGGAAGGTTAAGGATGAAACAGTGTTCTGGAAGGTTAAGGATGAGACAGTGTTCTGGAAGGTTAAGGATGAGACAGTGTTCTGGAAGGTTAAAGATGAGACAGTGTTCTGGAAGGTTAAAGATGAGACAGTGTTCTGGAAGGTTAAGGATGAGACAGTGTTCTGGAAGGTTAAAGATGAGACAGTGTTCTGGAAGGTTAAGGATGAGACAGTGTTCTGGAAGGTTAAGGATGAGACAGTGTTCTGGAAGGTTAAAGATGAGACAGTGTTCTGGAAGGTTAAAGATGAAACAGTGTTCTGGAAGGTTAAAGATGAGACAGTGTTCTGGAAGGTTAAAGATGAGACAGTGTTCTGGAAGGTTAAAGATGAGACTGTTCTGGAAGGTTAAAGATGAGACAGTGTTCTGGAAGGTTAAGGATGAGACAGTGTTCTGGAAGGTTAAAGATGAGACAGTGTTCTGGAAGGTTAAAGATGAGACAGTGTTCTGGAAGGTTAAGGATGAGACAGTGTTCTGGAAGGTTAAAGATGAGACAGTGTTCTGGAAGGTTAAGGATGAGACAGTGTTCTGGAAGGTTAAGGATGAGACAGTGTTCTGGAAGGTTAAAGATGAGACAGTGTTCTGGAAGGTTAAAGATGAAACAGTGTTCTGGAAGGTTAAAGATGAGACAGTGTTCTGGAAGGTTAAAGATGAGACAGTGTTCTGGAAGGTTAAAGATGAGACAGTGTTCTGGAAGGTTAAAGATGAGACTGTTCTGGAAGGTTAAAGATGAAACGTTCTGGAAGGTTAAAGATGAGACAGTGTTCTGGAAGGTTAAAGGTGAGACTGTTCTGGAAGGTTAAAGATGAGACAGTGTTCTGGAAGGTTAAGGATGAGACAGTGTTCTGGAAGGTTAAAGGTGAGACTGTTCTGGAAGGTTAAAGATGAGACAGTGTTCTGGAAGGTTAAGGATGAGACAGTGTTCTGGAAGGTTAAAGGTGAGACTGTTCTGGAAGGTTAAAGATGAGACAGTGTTCTGGAAGGTTAAAGATGAGACTGTTCTGGAAGGTTAAAGATGAGACTGTTCTGGAAGGTTAAGGATGAGACAGTGCTCTGATGGGTCACTGCGCTCTTGCTCTTTGACCCTGTCAGGTGGCCGTTGGGAGGAGAGACCAGCTCAACGTGTTCGGGAACGATTACAACACTCCTGATGGAACAGGTGTGGGTGCGCGCGAGTGTGTGTGAGTGTGTGAGTGTGTGAGTGTGTGAGTGTGCAAGTGTGTGAGTGTATGTGCGTGCGTGTCTGTGTGTGCTTGTGCGCGTGTGTGTGTGTGTGTGTGCATGTGTGTGTGCGGTGTGTGAGTGTATGTGCGTGCGTGTCTGTGTGTGTGTGCTTGTGTGCGCGTGTGTGTGAATATGTGGTGTGTTTGAGCGTGTGTGCGTGTGTGCGCGTGAGTGTGTATGTCATATATGTATATATGCAGTGTGTGTGTGTGTGTGTATATATATATATATATATATACACACACACACACACTGCAGTCCTTGCGTATTTGGACAGATGAGAGGAGGATGAGCTGTAGTTCCAGCCGGGGGGCTGGGTATGGGTGTTAAATCACAGCGGTCACTCTGCACTTCAGCCTGATCACGTGTTTGAGGAGTTAGTTTCCTCTTCCTGTGTTCCAGTGGCACCAGCCTCAGAGACCGATCATCATCCCCTGCTCCTAACCTGCTCTCCCTCTCTCTCTCTACCCTCTCTCTCTCTCTCCTACTCTCCATCTCTACCCTCCTGCTCTCTCTCTCTCTCCCATCCCCCTCTCTCTCTACTCTCCTCTCTCCCCCTCTTTCTCTCTCTCCTCACTTCTCTCTCCCCTCCCCCCTCCCTTTCCCCCCCTCTTTCTCTCTCTCAGGAGTGAGGGATTATATCCATGTGGTGGACTTGGCTAAGGGACACATCGCCGCTCTCAGGAAGCTGAAGGACTGCTGTGGTTGTAAGGTAGACCTCCCTCTTCATCTCTCCATCCCTCCTCTTCATCTCTCCATCTCTCCTCTTTATCTTTCATCCCTCATCTTCATCTCTCCTCTTCATCTATCCATCTCTCCTCTTTATCTATCCATCTCTCCTCTTTATCTATCCATCCTTTCTCTTCATCTGTCCACCCCTCCTCTTTATCTAGCATCCCTCCTCTATCCCTCCTATTTTCTGTCATCCCTCCTCTATTCCTCCTCTTCATCTATCAATCCCTCCTAGTTATCTAAATATATTAATTCCTCTCTCCTCTGTCTCCTTTCTGTATGTTGGTGTTTACTCCCTTTATTCTCTCTCCCTCCCTCCCTCCTTCCCTCCCTCCCTCTCTCACACACTGTCCCAGACCCGCCGTAAACCCTGTCCTGTTTCTCCCTGAGCATGTCTGACCACCACTAGGGGGTGCTGTTGGCCTGCCTCTGCTATTATTACCGTCACTTTGGCTTATATTGTCTCAGACTCAAATGAAATCATTCTACATTCATAAGCATTTTCACACCAGTAAAATTAAATATATATTTCACCAGTATACACAACACAGTTCTCCTTTCATATGGTCATATTTTTTGCCTGGTGAAATGTTTTGTTAAATATTCTTTGGGATCTGAGTGTTTTCAAACTTTGCTTACTATGTGTAATTATGCCCAACTGTAGTTTGGCCCTCATTGCTGTGTTTGGTCTCTCTCTCTCCCCTTCTCAATCTATCTCTCTCCCTCTCTTTCAATCTCTCTCTCTCCCATTCAATCTATCTCTCTTTCTCTCTCCCTCCCTCTACCTCTCCCTCTCTCTCTCTCTCTCTCTCCCCCTCTCCCTCTCTCTTCATCTCCCCGTCTCTCGCCCTCTCTCTGTAGGTGTATAACCTGGGCACAGGTACCGGTTACTCAGTGCTGCAGATGGTGAAGGCCATGGAGAAAGCCTCAGGGAGGGAGGTGAGTTAACAGCGCCCCCTGGCTGTGTGGAGGACTCGAGGGCTCAAACAGTTACACACTGCATTGCCGTTGCAGTGTGTCGTGGATAAGGACACGCAGTAGGTCAGGGATCTCAAACTCAGATCCTGCAGGGCTGTGGTGTTAGGGTTAGGGTTTTAGTGTGTTAGGCAGTTTCTCATGTCCTTCTGCGCTTAAGTGCGCCAAAGAGTCTGCATAGGTCTGCAAGGCCTAATCTGGCTGCAGATTGAAAGGAAATCACAGAAACGAGCAGACACAGCGCCCCCTCTAGGATTGGAGTTAAACCTGCAGACACAGCACCGTCTCCAGGACTGGAGTTAAACCTGCAGACACAGCACCGTCTCCAGGACTGGAGTTAAACCCGCAGACACTGCGGCCCCTCCAGGACTGGAGTTAAACCTGCAGACACAGCACCGTCTCCAGGACTGGAGTTAAACCTGCAGACACAGCACCGTCTCCAGGACTGGAGTTAAACCTGCAGACACAGCACCGTCTCCAGGACTGGAGTTAAACCCGCAGACACTGCGGCCCTCCAGGACCTGTTTCCCCCAGGCCGATCTGTGTCCTCATGCTGGGGTGGGGGTGTTTTGCACAGATCCGGTACAGGATCGCCCCGCGGAGAGGGGGGGACATCGCCTCCTGCTACGCTGACCCCCGCCTGGCTGAGAAGGAGCTGGGGTGGAAGGCCAACTTCGGACTGGAGAGGATGTGTGAGTACACCATGTGACCAACCTGGGTCATGTGACCTGCGCACTGTGTGCGTGTGTGTGCACGTGTGTGTGTGTGTGTGTGTGTGCGTGTGCGTGTGCGAGTGCGTGTGAGTGTGTGTGCATGTGCGTGTGTGAGAGTGTGTGTGTGTGCATGTGCGTGAGTGTGAGTGTGAGTGTGAGTGTGAGTGTGAGTGTGAGTGAGTGAGTGTGTGTGCGAGTGTGAGTGCGTGTGCGAGTGAGAGTGCGTGTGAGTGTGAGTGTGAGTGCGAGTGCGAGTGCGTGTGAGTGAGTGTGCGAGTGTGTGTGCGTGTGCGAGTGAGAGTGAGAGTGCGAGTGCGAGTGCGAGTGCGAGTGAGTGTGAGCGTGTGTGCGTGTGAGTGTGAGTGTGAGTGTGAGTGTGAGTGTGAGTGTGAGTGTGAGTGTGAGTGTGCGTGTGCGTGTGCGTGTGCGTGTGCGTGTGCGTGTGCGTGAGCGCGTGCGCGAGAGCGAGAGCGAGAGTGTTTTCTTGGTATGCAGTCAATGTCCTCCCAGTATTTGAATCTATTCAGCAGCCCTGTTAAAAACGGCTTTTTGGTTTTTATTCCCGCAGGTGAGGACCTGTGGCGTTGGCAATCCCAGAATCCCACGGGGTTCAGCAATGGCCCGGCGTCCTGAAGATGCAGCCGCCTACCTCGCTGGTCACTGATCACATGACCAGCCAGGCGAACACGAAGTTGGGTCAAAACCAATCCTGAAAAAATTCTTATTCTTTTAATAGAAAATATGGGTTCATTCCAGGGGGGAAGGGTGTGTGTGTGTGCATCTGTGTGTGTGTGAGTGTGTGCCTGAGCGTGTGCATGTGCACGTGTGTGTACGTGTGTGTATGTGTGTTTACATCCACACACACATCTGCATATTTAAGTAGGAAGGAAATTTGAAGATAAAAATGATTTATCTTGGGTCTTGTTTTTAATTTTTTTTCCTTCTAGCTAAATTTGAAAATCAATTGTTTTCCATCTCTCTCTCTCCCTATTTTTCTTTGTGCCCTTCATTACCTTCCTATCCTACACTGATGACACTTTTGTTTTTTATACCGTGGCTTGAATTAAATATTCAGTTCTGATCCTTTTTAAAAATTTTATTTCTGATCTTTTTATTTTGTCCATTTGCACCACCAAGTGCCTAATGTAAATCATTCCGCCTAAAGTTTAGAGTTCTGTTTTTCCATAAACACGGCAACATTAACACAGGAACAGAAGATGACTCAACGCGCGCTGCCTGACTCTACCTCTCAGGTGTTCAGGTGGTCTGGCAGCGGGCTTTTGGCTCGGCTGCCCGTGAATTGTGTGAGGAATCCTTGCGGACTGAACTCATAGGATAATACCAAACTAAAATAGACACCCTCTCATTTCATCACCACCTGCCATCGCTCGAGATCCAAAAGATAAAAACCTGTGCCCGGTGAAATGAAGTCTGCAGCCAGCTGCTCGCTAGTTACCAGAACTCTACTCACGAAGCAGATATGTACATTGTTTTAGTTTTGTACTTGATTAAAAGTTTAACGTATACTTTTATTTTAAATGGTGTGCGTGTATGTGATCGTAGTCGTGGTTTGAGAGATATAAAACGCATTTCTGAGGATGTGTGGCACTTCAGGCCAGGCAGCCGTTGGCTGTATCGCCTCCCTTACAGTGCCGCGTGAATGTGCTGCAGATCTGGTTCGTATCTCGCCTCTAGGCTCAAATCCCTTGTAAAGAATCTGAGGACCTTTGATTAAAGTCTGTTTACTAAGAGCAGCGTGTGGTTTATTTACTGGAAACGTGTGATGCTGAAAACAGAGTGGAGGAGCTGAGCGGAGGAGAGGTCTGAGATTATTCTGTTTCTAGAATAACGGACATTTTGTGCTCCAGTGCTGAGACAAGCCGCTTATCTGTTTAAACTCGCTGTGGCGCACATGAATGGAGTCTTCAGGTTAGGTCCTGAAATAGAACCTGGGTTGTAAAAACCTTTTTTTTTAAAAAAAAAAAGAAAAAAAAAAGCTTTTCCAGAATAGGCACACGGGTAAAGCAAAGTCTAAACCTCACAGCTTATGAATGCTTGTAAGTCTCAAAAATAGAGGAATTTGTGATTACTAATAAATGAATGGGAATGTTCTATTTCAGGGCTAATGAACACAAAGCTGACCCCCCAGGTTTCATCTTTACATTGAGACGTGCATTTGAAGACTGAGACGTGTCGAGAGACGAGAGATGTGTGTCCGTTTGTGTGGAAGTTTAGTTTGACGCGTAGGAGAGGATAGATGTGGGTCCGTTTGTGCGAAAGTTTAGTTTGACGCGTAGGAGAGGAGAGATGTGTGTCCGTTTGTGTGGAAGTTTAGTTTGATTCATCGGAGAGGATAGATGTGGGTCTGTTTGTGTGGAAGTTTAGTTTGACGCGTAGGAGAGGATAGATGTGGGTCCGTTTGTGCGAAAGTTTAGTTTGACGCGTAGGAGAGGAGAGATGTGTGTCCGTTTGTGTGGAAGTTTAGTTTGATTCATCGGAGAGGATAGATGTGGGTCTGTTTGTGTGGAAGTTTAGTTTGATTAATGGAAGAGGAGAGATGTGTGTCCGTTCGTGTGGAAGTTTAGTTTGATTCATCGGAGAGGATAGATGTGGGTCTGTTTGTGTGGAAGTTTAGTTTGATTCATGGAAGAGGAGAGATGTGGGTCTGTTTGTGCGGAAGTTTAGTTTGATTCATCGGAGATGAGAGATGTGGGTCTGTTTGTGTGGAAGTTTAGTTTGATTCATCGGAGAGGATAGATGTGGGTCCGTTTGTCTGTCTCTTCAAATCTGAGAAGACGAGCATGAATCACCAACGCGGCCACTAAGGCGCCTGACGAATTAGACAGAGGTGCCGTCACCATGGAAACAAAATGCCGACGTGTTAAGCTATTTTAACTTCACCTTTTTAAAAAATGTATTTTTTTATGAAATGCTATTCATAAGGAACATTGTCAGTCTATTTGCTTTAACGTCTCTTGGACCTGCTGTCAGGGTAAAATGCTATTTTACCCCAGTTATACGTATATGTGATAAACAGCTTCAATAACACAAGCAAACGGCACCATCAGCATAGCATTGTTAAAATTCGCATTTTTAACTCTGTCTGCAGGAATTTCACAAGAAATGTAGCTCCTCTCCCCTTCAGCTATCATTCGATCGGAGTTTTTAAATTATGCATTTTCAGAACCCCCTGCAAAACAGTGCCCTTTCAGGGAGGACCGAGTTATATCTGTTTTACGTAAAGACAACACAAAAATGAAAAGACTCAGTCTTCAACATTTTACCTGCTTACTACAACATCTGCTGGTCCTCCTCGGGTATCGAATGGAAGTATGAATGCAACTACAGCAATGGAAGGACACAAATACAAAAGTAGCGCAGTTTTGAGCGTGTAAAAGATTCCGCGGTCCTGTTGCTCAGGTGTAGACTACCGTGCACTGCCGTCATTACGCTGCTTTGATGAAATGGTTACAGAAATATTGGGTTGCCAGATTTAGAGTCCAGTAGCATGCGCAGCTGGGAGCGTAATTGCGAGGACACCCAGGGGCGCCCGGATTGGGGGGCGGGGCGGCCGGATTGGGGGGCGGGTCGCCCGGATTGGGGGGGCGGGTCGCCCGGATTGGGGGGCGGGTCGCCCGGATGGGGGGGTGGGTCGCCCGGATGGGGGGCGGGTCGCCTCGGCGCCGACGCCGGATCAGGGAGTCATTAAAGTCATTACGGACCAGAGGTAGAGCTCGAGACGACGGACTAATGATTTGAAAAACCGGACGTCTGGAACCCCGCTTGTTCAGCACATATCTGGTGGTGCATTTTTTTCCATCATAGAGTTTTGAATTTACAACACAGCTGGGGGACGGGGAGTTTTTCTGCTCTGTCTTTGGAACAGGCAGGTCAGAACAGTGTTTCTGTACCTGCTCTTGCTGGGAGTCAGAGTAGCGCTAGAGCTGAAACAGAATCTGTGAATAGAGAACTTTCTGAAGACCAATCGCTCGCCTGCTTCTGTTTCACAGGCTGCGGCAGAATCCCATCTGTTTCCCGCACTGCGTTTGCTTCTGAATGCCCTCGTGTCCACCCTGTTATATATAGTATGTGTGTTTTACAGAGTGCATTCGGTTCACTGTCTTTCACATAAGTGCATCAGTGAAAACGCCAAAACACCAGAATAAATTAAAGGTAAAGTGCACCTTGAGGTACACAGGTACATTGGACACAGGCACACTGGACACAGGCACCCTGAACACAGGCACACTGGACACAGGTATGAAAAGTTAAAAGGAAAGACTCAGGGCCCTGAAAACAAGTAGGCAATGGAGTCGGTGGTTAGGGAAAGAAGGGCTGCTTCTCTTCAGCTCTAACGGGTAAGAGGAGGTGACTGTCGCACACATCAGGGTGTGAGCATCCTTAGAGAAGCCCGCAAGGGAGGAAGGATGAGAGAGGGAGAGAGAGGGAGAGAGGGAGACAGAGAGAGAGAGGGAAAGAGAGAGAGGGAGAGAGAGAGAGAGAGAGAGAGAGAGGGAGAGAGAGAGACAGAGAGAGAGAGAGAGAGGGAGAGAGAGAGACAGAGAGAGAGAGGGAAAGAGAGAGAGAGAGAGGGAAAGAGAGGGAGAGAGAGAGACAGAGAGAGAGAGAGAGGGAGAGAGAGAGGGAAAGAGAGAGAGAGAGAGACAGAGGGAAAGAGAGAGAGAGAGGGAGAGAGAGAGGGAAAGAGAGAGAGAAAGGGAGAGACAGAGAGAGAGGGAAAGACAGAGAGAGAGAGAGAGAGAGGCAAAGAGACAGAGAGAAAGGGAGAGACAGAGAGAGAGGGAAAGAGAGACAGAGAGAGAGGGAGAGGGAAAGGGAGAGACAGAGAGAAAGGGAGAGACAGAGAGAGAGGGAAAGAGACAGAGAGAGAGGGAGAGGGAAAGGGAGAGAGATTCATGCAGCAGACTGTCAGTGGGCAGACAGATGGTGTAAGTTTGGAGCGCATAGAAATGGAGGAAGGTGGGGGAACTGAAAGTCATGCAGGCAGATCAGTGTGAGTGTGTGTGTGTGTGTGTGAGAGAGAGCGTGTGTGTGTGTGTGTGTGTATGTGTGCGTGAGTGAGTGTGTGTGTGTGAATGTGTGTGCCATTTTTGTTAGATTTACAACAGTATGATTGTAACAAGTGAAATCCTGCTGAATATTATTATTATAATATCTCTGAATATTGGAGTTCTGTTATCACAGAATAATCCTCACTGAAAGTTCCTGTGACTGATGTCTGAATGCAGTGACTGTTGTACGTGTGCGGCGCTTATAAAGGTCACATCTCAGTCATTTAATTGAATCTCTTACCCTGACGTCCCGATACAGCTATCACATTTCATTCTGCTGCTTGAGTTTTTGATGATATCTCTTCTTGCAGGCTGACCCTGTGCCCAGGTACTGCGTTCCAAAATTGTTTTATGACAGTAGATCATATTGCTGGTGAATTGTCACTCTTTTTTTTCCCAAGTCATCCAGTCATTTTTTTTTCAACTACCTAAAACATTTTGAGGTCAAACTGCTGGAAATATTAGGGGAACAGTTTTCCAGTATCACAATAAATCACACCACAATATATTGGATCCCCATATATGGGAAAAATGCATTTTTGTTGCATAAGGGAGCTATGTCACCAGGTTATGACAGCTGTGCTGAAGGCTTCTAATAGTCATCATCCTCACTCTCTCCCTCTCTTTAGCCATCCTAAATCCTCGGGGTGTCAAATCTTGTATTGCCATCTGTTGGTCAGAAGACACACACACACACTCACAGACACACACACACACACACACACACACACACAGACTTACTTGCCCTTCATTTATATTTCTTGGCTTGTAAAATACAGGATCTTCTAAAATGAATACTTAATAATTTTTCATATTCAATGGTGGCACCTCATAGTGGCAGTTTTGAAGATGCTGTGGTCCTGTGCTCTAGTAGGATGTGGATGTGGTGAGGTTGGGGGGGGGGGTGGGTTACTAGGTGTAGCTGGCAGACAGAGAGACCAGGGGGCAGGGGGGGGGGCGGGGGGGGGGGGGTGGTGGTTCATTCTGAGTCTAACAGACAGTTCTCTGAGACGGGACACTCAAACCAGCTGAGTAGGCATTCCAGCTGACCTTCTTCACCTTCGCCTTCCTCAGAAAACACAGCCAGCGTTTAAAAAGAGAAACTCGTGCGAAAATTGAAATATACTGAAAATAATGAAATATTATAACAGGACTGCCCAAGACTGTTCCTGGACATCTACCATCCTGTAGGTTTCACTCCTATCCATACTAAGCACACCTCATTCCACAGCTAGAGATCTGTTAGACAGCTAGACACACATACAAATTCATTTGGGTTCTTCGCTAAAAATAGCTTTATAATAATAATAATAATAATAATAATAATAATAATAATAATAATAATAAATAGAAAACATTTACAACGTCAACAGTCTTACATTCAGTGCTGAATAAAGTCATTCACAGTGAAGCATCTCTCAGTGATCTGTGAACTTCTCAACAACCAAATCAGGACAGACTTTAAAAGCAGGAGCATCCGGCATGTTCTAAACAAATCCACGGGGACGGGGCGTGGGCGTGGGGCGACTCCATCTTCAGCCTCCCTCGCTCCTCGCTAGTCCGGGATTCTGAGCAGTGGCCTGTCGTCGTCAAACAGGAAGGAAATCGACGGAATTAAAATGGCGGACGCCCTGCGATTGGACGACCTGCGATTGGACGCCCTGCGATTGGACGACCCTGATGTAAATAGCTTTATGCGGGATGCTCACAGAGCGTAAGAGTCTGAGTAGCAGGTGCAGAGAGAGAGAGAGAGAGAGAGAGAGATGCTCCTGTGTAGTGCTGAGTATAAAATGTCCTCTGCGTCTCCACCAGGGGGCAGAGGGGGCTTCCTGTGTTTCCCGTGGCTGCAAACCAGCCAACGGCTGTCTGTCCAGCTCGTTCATGGCTCCTCATTGGCTCAGAGTAGAGATATCCTGTGCACATGGGCGGGGCAACTGGGCGTGGAGTGGGTGTGGCCTGTCCTTTCAGCCACGCCCCACTCTGCAGAGATCAGATCTGACAGACAGAGGGATTCTACAGTCCAAACTCACAGCCTGGAAAGGGAATAATTTCATCAGGAGTAATCACTGGGAAAAAAACAAAAACAACCAATAATAATAGTAATAATGCTACTAGTGCTACCACTACTGATAATAATGGTTATAGTGTCAGATATAATCATAAGAGTAATGCTATGTTCGTTCACAACACAGATATTTACATTATGATGCCGGGGTGATTAAATAAATCTGTAAGTTTCCAGTGAGAGAGTACTCAGTGCGTTACACTCATGCCCCCCCGCCAACCCCCCCCCCCCCCCCCCCCACACGCCCCCCCCCCCGCCCCAACCCAAAAACTCCAGTGGTCTGTGGAGCCCTGAATTTACACCCGTCACATTTTCTGTTCGATATACTTTACGGTTTGACTTTGGCCTTTCAAAGTGCACTTTAAAATGCAGGCTTCCTGGTGTCGGTATTCTGTGGATGGCAGGTGGTGAGAGTGGTCATGCTCAAAAACACATTTATACCCCTTCCGCAGACCCACACACAAATTACACGGCAGTTTTCCCATCTGACTGTGAGGTCATATTTTAATGAGCCGTGGTCACAGGGAACGCCTCCTCTCCCTAAGTGGGCTGGGGGATGTCTCGCAGGATGTTTTCCCATTTTCACTGGAAAAGCTCCCCCTCCCCTAAATGCCCCCCCCCCCCCCACTTTCTCTCCTATATGGTATTAATGAGAAGACACCCTGTTTCACCACCTCAACAGCTCCTCAGAATCTCAGAGGAAGAGAGAGAGAGAGAGAGAGGGAGAGGAGAGAGAGAGAGCAAGAGAGAGGGAGAGAGAGAGAGAGAGGGGGAGAGAGAGGGAGAGGGAGGGAGAGAGGGAGAGAGAGAGAGACATCAGGGAAGTATAGAATCAGAATCTGACAGTTTTTCAGTTTTTCACGGTGAACCTGGAGCCATATCACACCCTCTAACAATCTGACAGCCCCACTCTGCTCACTGGACCGCTTACATCATCTATATAAATAGATTACATATTCCGTTCTATTCTAAAAATACAGATGCCCGTATAAAATATCCATATAAATATACGTACGTTTAATGCAGATTGAAATATTTCCTCTTTGTGTGATTGTGTATATACAGTGTAAGGCTCTGCACATTTCTGTCAGAAGGCCAGAGGTGAAGAGCCCAGGAATCAGAGAGTAAAAGTCCCCTTATGTGCAACCGGAAGGTGACAGGTTCCATTCCCAGGTAGGACACTGCTGTTGTACCCTTGAGCGAGGTACTGAACCTGCATTTCTTCAGTATACATATCCAGCTATATAAAAGGATGCAATGTAAATGCTGTGTAAAAAGTTGTGTAAGTCACTCTGGATAAGAGTGTCTGCTAAATGCCTGTAATGTATTGTAATGTAAGTCCAGCCAGCTGATTCCACAAATTAACTCTACCTCCCGGCTGAAGAATTGTGCTAATTAGACAATCCAGGTGGCTGGAACAAAATCCTGGGGAGGACTTTTTACTGTCTGAATCTGAGTTTTCCACCCCTGGATCTGTCCTAAGAAGACAGGATCCAGCACCAAACTTTCGCTGCAGCACTGCAGTGACACGCTTTATCCACAGGGGGCAGTAGAGACAGAAGGGACTTTAAGCATTGAAGGCTGTGGGAATGACTACAGTAAATCAGGGGGCCTACTACAGGGGGAAAACACCACTTTCACACAGTAGATCAGGGGGCCTACTACAGGGGGAAAACACCACTTTCACAAAGTAGATCAGGGGGCCTACTATAGGGGGAAAACATCACTTTCACACAGTATATCAGCAGGCCTACTATAGGGGGAAAACACCACTTTCACACAGTAGATCAGGGGGCCTACTACAGGGGTAAAACACCACTTTCACAAAGTAGATCAGGGGGCCTACTATAGGGGGAAAACATCACTTTCACACAGTATATCAGCAGGCCTACTATAGGGGGAAAACACCACTTTCACACAGTATATCAGCAGGCCTACTATAGGGGGAAAACACCACTTTCACAAAGTAAATCAGGGGGCCTACTACAGGGGGAAAACACCACTTTCACACAGTAGATCAGGGGGCCTACTATAGGGGGAAAACACCACTTTCACTCAGTAGGTCAGGGGGCCTACTATAGGGGGAAAACACCACTTTCACACAGTAAATCAGGGGGCCTACTATATGGGGAAAACTCTCACACAGTGGAGAGTGAGCCATGGCATCACCGTAGCCATCCAATCAGCCGTCAATGCTTAAAGTCCGATTAAAAGTCCCTGTTATGGCACGTGTTGGTGCAGTAAGATAAGGGTGATCTAGTCAATACATACATACACCACTCGTCACTTACTGATGTGAAATTACTTTAAGGAAACATGTTGGCGCCTGGACAATCTCTTCGCACACATTACTGGTTTATAAAACATTATCAGCTTTTTTTTAGTGAAAAAAAGAGAGGAAACTGGCAGCATGCGACCAGAAGAGGGAAAGGGATTTCGAGAGGAGGACTCTGAAACTCTTCCAGGCAGACCAGGATGAAAAAGCGATGGCTGGCATCGCTCCCCTGCATTTTTAATAAAAGAGAAACTTGTGAAACCGAACGGTGAGAAGAACTGTGAGAAAAGAGCCTGGTGTTTGTGCGGCTTGCTGTCAGAGGGAGAGGGGGAGGGGCCTGTTTTTCTCTTGTTTCTGGACTGTGAAACTGTCAGACTAAAACAGATTCATTGTTTTCAATAAGCTACAAGCCTGCTTCCAAAAACTATACGTCCTCTCCCCTCCCCACAAGGCCTTAGCCTCTTTCCCCCCGGGGTCTTGTGAGTGTGTCCGCCTTGTGTGCTACATTAAAAACCATGTCGCCCCCTGCTGGTTGCTGCTGGAAGGGCAGCATGGCAGTGATGATGTCACAAAGAGAGCTTGTCCACTGTTCAAGACTAACGAGGAGTGTGGGGCTACTGGGCGGCTCTGTGAGTTGAGGCCCCACACTGTGGTGCATGGATGAGCCCCTGTGGTCTCTGATCGAGCCCGGAGCGTGGCAGTGAGGACTGCAGCCGGTAGCTCTGCAGGGGGCGGTGTGTAATTGGTGATTGTGTCGAGTGTGGGTGGCTTCAGGGCGACCCACGCTCTGAGTGGTCTTCCTGTGACTGTACCCACCCTGACGGCTCTGTGATGTCACAGCAGGGTTCTGTGACGTCACAGTGAGTGCGAGAGCGCAGAATGCCCAGGTAACCTGCCAGCTTCGCAGAGCACCCACAGAGTTCTGTCTCCAGCTGAAATAAAGGCGCTACTCTGTAGTGTGTGTGCGTGAGCGTGTGTGTGTGAGAGTCTGTGTGTGTGAGTGTGAGTGTGAGTGTGTGTTACAGGTCAGAAGCGTGTTTGTGCTTCAGGGATGTAGATCTCCACTCCATCGGCACTCTCTGTCGCGGAGTTTTGGCGGAAAGAGTGGGCGGAGTTCTTGGCCTGCAGCAGCCGGCTGTGTGGGTCCTGGTGCTCCACCAGGGTGGCAGTCTTCTCCGGGAGGGGAGGGGGCTCACAGGACACGCCCCCCCTGGGGTCGACCCCGCCCCGGGCGCGACCGCCACCCACACCCCCGCTGGGTTTCTTTGGTAACGGGGGCGGGAGGCTCTTATCCTCCTGTTGATTGGTGGAATGGGGGCGGGGGGGGGGGAGTGGGGTGGGGGTGATGTAGGAACACCCCAGATAAAGAGGAAAATAAAAGGTGTGCAAATAAAGGATGAAAACAGTGATTAAGCGTAAAATAAGAGTGGATGAATAAATAAATAAGAAGGAACAGATGAGAAAGTATGTGTGTGTGGGTGAGACAGAGAGAGAGAGAGAGGGAGAGGGAGTGTTAGTTTATTTTCTTTTAGTGCGGTGTCCTTGTTCCTGTGATCGTGTAAGTGTCAGTGTGTCTGCATGACTCAACAAGGCACGGCGGCCATTCTGGCTCAGCTCAAGTTGGCGACATCACTGCTCTGATTCCCAGCCGTCACGCTGCGGTGGAGCAGGGCCATCGGCGGCCATTGCGGCTCTGAGCGAGGGTCCGGATGGGGCTCCGCTCACCTTCAGGTGGAGCCGCCAGCCCGAGTCTTTCAGCCGCTGCAGCTCCTGGAATTTGAGCCGCACCTCCTCCACCGCAAGCTGCAGCAGCTCCCACAGCTCCGCCAGGTCCTGGGGGCTGGGCTGGGGGTGCGCCGTGGGGTCCTGCAGGGGCGCAGGGTGATGACAGCATTACAGGGGCGCAGGGTGATGACAGCATTACAGGGGTGCAGGGTGATGACATCATTACAGGGGTGCAGGGTGATGACAGCATTACAGGGGTGCAGGGTGATGACAGCATTACAGGGGTGCAGGGTGATGACATTTTTACAGGGATGCAGGGTGATGACATCATTACAGGGGTGCAGGGTGATGACATCATTACAGGGGTGCAGGGTGATGACAGCATTACAGGGGTGCAGGGTGATGACAGCATTACAGGGGTGCAGGGTGATGACAGCATTACAGGGGTGCAGGGTGATGACATTTTTACAGGGATGCAGGGTGATGACATCATTACAGGGGTGCAGGGTGATGACATCATTACAGGGGTGCAGGGTAATGACATCATTACAGGAGTGCAAGGTGATGACACTTTACAAGGGTGCAGGATGATGACATCACTGCAGGGGTGCATGGTGATGACGTATGTGTGCTGAATGTGTATAAATGTTGTGCCCGATGGCAGCGCACGGCCTCACAGGGTCAAAGGTCAAAGGTGAGGGAGGACTCACCAGGCTGTGCTGGCAGAGCCGGAAGAACTGCTGGACTTTCTGAGCCATGAGGGTCTGGGCACTGCCCACGGCACTGCGGATTCCTGCCAACACTGGCACAGGAGAGAGAGCAGCACAGTCAGACTGCACAGCTGAGTAACACAGTCAGACTGCACAGGGAGAGAGAGCAGCACAGTGAGACTGCACAGTGCAGTAACACAGTCAGACTGCACAGCACAATAACACAGTCAGACTGCAGGGGGAGAGAGCAGCATAGTCAGACTGCACAGCTCAGTAACACAGTCAGACTGCACAGGGAGAGAGAGCTCAAAACCAATCGATGGTCAGCTCTGACTATGTCTTGTCAATCAAAAGGAAAAAAAATTCCATTGTTTATTTGTAATTCAAGAGGTGGTTTTCATTTGCCTGTCAGATACAAAATAATTGCGCTTTGTTTTCCATATTCAGTGTTTCTGCTATAATTGTACAGACCTGTGGGCTGCCAGGCAACAAAATGCTTTAAAAAAAAATAATACCTGAAAATATCAGAAGATATCTTTTCATTTGGACGTAACTAATCATTTGGCTTTTGGAGCCTCTGTGGGGCGCTGTTCTGAAACATGAGCCTCCTCAGTGCTGTTGCCTGGGAAACTAGATGTCACTGCAGTGTTGCGTCAATGAGCTGATGACTTGTTCTTATACAGGTCATTGTGTTCTATGCTGCTGTCAGTCCTGCTGAACTGTGGTCAGTCCTGTTACTTTACTTATCCCTGCTGAGCGAAGTGAGAGCAAGTTTCTGATTTTTAATATTTTCTTGTGGAACCGCAGTCTCACTGCATATCTCTTGTTTCCACTGACAACCTTGCCGCACTGTGTCAGTCATTGTGTTGAACATTGTCATAAATTTTTTTCCCCTTGCAGTGAAGAAACCCTGACATATTTACATTCTGGACAGATGTGACTGCAAGCAAATCTATCACTGTTAGCCCTCGCAGCACTTTCGACACAAGGAAGGTTTGATCTAAATGCAGTGGCAGCATATAGCCTTTTATCCAAAATGGTATTTCTCCATATAATTGTGGTGCCGTGGTCAGACATTTCTTTTACAACAATGTGAACATAAACTCCAAAGCGGGAGACGAACAACCAAGTATTAAATGTTTTTCTTCTATGTTCATGATGTGCTAACATTTTGTAAAGGTAAGAGGATGTTAGCATTAATGCACAAGGTGCATAAAGCCTTGATAAACCTGCAAAGTACTGCCAGGTGTGTCCCTATGTATTCCTCAAATAGCAATGCTTCAGACCCAGCAACGCCCTGGCACTAAACCCTAACCCTAACCCTAACCCTAACCCAAACCCAAACCCAAACCCAAACCCAAACCCTAACCCTAACCCTAACCCTAACCCAAACCCAAACCCAAACCCAGACCCTAACCCTAACCCTAACCCTAACCCAAACCCTAACCCTAACCCTAACCCTAACCCTAAACCTAACCCTAACCCTGGCACTTAAATTTAATCTAATGTAAATTAATTTGATGTAATATATGTTTGCTGAATGTTCTAAAAAATATTCTCTGTCACAAGTTTGTAACATTGTTAAAGATGCTCTGTATGCAGTTGTGGATTCTTAGTTATATTGTGGCAGAGGTTACTCGGCTTATTTTTATGCAATGAACAGTGTATTAAGTTATCATTTTCTTGTGATCATTTTATGCCTTGATAGACAGAGCACACAGAAATCTGAAAGCAAATATAAATGGCAGACTGCCTGCTGCACCATCCGACCAGGTGAATCCGCCACCCTGTGTACCACGTCTGTGGAGTTTTTCAGTGTGTACCACCAGAAAAGGAATATCGGGGAAAACCTGATATTTCAGGAATGCACTCTCAGTTGGAGGAATGCTTTTTAAGTTGGATGAATGTGAACAAATGTTATAAAAAATAAATGTTTAACTTTGTTGCATGACTTAAAAAAGTTGTGTAATCAATATTGTGTTCATAAGAATGGGAAGATTTTAAATTGCTGTTCATAAAACCAACGGAAGCAGAACCACAAAACAATCGATATCAATATCGGCCGATGTTTCCCCCAAACAATTGATATCAGTATCGGCCGATATTTCCCCCAAACAATTGATATCAGTATCGGCCGATATTTCCCCCAAACAATCGATATATGTATCGGCCGATATTTTCCCCAAACAATCGATATCAGTATCGGCCGATATTTCCCCCAAACAATCGATATCTGTATCGGCCGATATTTTCCCCAAACAATCGATATCTGTATCGGCCAATATTTCCCCCAAACAATCGGAATCGGTATCGCTGAGAAATTTTCATATCAGTGCATCCCTACTCTCTTACCCTCTTCTCTTTCCCCTTCCCTCCTTCTTCCTATCTCCTCCACTCAACTCATCCCTCTCTCTCTCACACCCCAAGCTTTCTCCCCTCCATCCTTTCATTCCTTCCTCCTCTCCATCCCCCATCTCTTTCCTTCTCTCTCTCCCTCTCCTTTATAATCCCTATATCCCCTCACCCCTCTCTCTGCTCACCCTCCTCCGGCAGGTCGTTCTCCTCCGCCTCCCTCTGGAAGCGCTGGCACCATCCCTCCATCCTCTCTACCTCCGCGTGCAGGAGGCGCAGGAAGAACTCCCCGTCGCGGGGACAGGGGGAGGCGCGGGCGGAGCTGGGCCGACTCCGACGGCCCTCCCCTCGGCCCGGCTCAGGGGCGTGGCCGGAGGGCGTGGCACGGCCGTGGGCGTGGCCAGAGGGCGTGGCACGACCGTGGGCGTGGCCAGAGGGAGTGGTGCGACCGTGGCTGGGGGTGTGGCCAGAGGGAGTGGTGCGACCGTGGCTGGGGGTGTGGCCAGAGGGCGTGGCACGGCCGTGGCTGGGGGTGTGGCCAGAGGGCGTGGCACGGCCGTGGCTGGGGGTGTGGCCAGAGGGAGTGGTGCGACCGTGGCTAGAGGTGGGGCGGGGGTCGTTGGCATGGTGATAGTTGTCATGGTAAACCCACTGGCCCTGGGTGTGGACAGTGCGGGTCTCCTCCGGCTCGGAGGCGTGGCGCTGAAAGGAGGAGGCGGAGAACTGTGAGGCCACGCCCCTCCCCTGGAGCTCCTCCCTTTCTAAGTCTGCCTGCATCCCTGACATCACACTGCAGGACCGCCTGAAACGGCCACGCCTGTGCAGAGAGAGAGAGAGAGAGAGAGAGAGTGAGAGGGAGAGTGAGAGACAAAGGGAAGAGAGAGAGAGTGAGAGAAGGATGGTTGAAGGGGAGAGAGAGAGGGAGGGATGGAGGTGAGAGAGAGAGAGGGAGGGATGTAAGGGAGAGAGAGAAGGATGGAGAGAGAGAGCCTGTCAGTCAGGGAACCTGAGCAGAGCGGTCAGACAGCACTTTGCTGAGACATTAGTCCAGCACACACATTTATTAATCAACAGGTCCAAAAAGAACCTGATGGTTCAAAGTTTATTCAATAATCCTGACCCAGAAAGGCTGGAAAACATACATGCACACACACACACACGCGCACACACGCACGCACACACACACACACACACACACACACACACACGCACAAATTCACCAAACCAAACTGATCAAACATAAAATATTAGTCTTGGGAGAGAGACAGGGGGAGAGGCAGAGAGAGAGAGACAGAGTGACAAAGGAGGGAAGAGGAAGGGAGAGGAGAGTGAGAGGGTGGGGAAGAGAGAGGAGTTTTTGGGGGTACCTCTTGTCTTCTGCCTGCAGCCCGATGGCCTGCATTGCCCGCAGTGCTTTACTCTCTGGGTCTGAATCTGAGACTGCCTCTGAGCTATCCACCTGTACAGGTAAAGCAGAGATTATCCACCTGTACAGGTAAAGCAGAGATTATCCACCTGCACAGGTAAAGCAGAGATTATCCACCTGTACAGGTAAAGCAGAGATTATCCACCTGTACAGGTAAAGCAGAGATTATCCACCTGCACAGGTAAAGCAGAGATTATCCACCTGTACAGGTAAAGCAGAGATTATCCACCTGTACAGGTAAACCAGACAGATTATCCACCTGCACAGGTAGACCGGAGAGATTTGTCCACCTGTACAGCTAAACCAGAGAGATTATCCACCTGTACAAAACACAGCAGGTAAGCTAGAGAAACGGCCCAGTTGTACAACAGATGGTTTATACATCTGTAGTACCTGCAAGGCCACCTGCACCTCCTTCATTTTTATGGTAGTGTAATGCTCCTGGCCCCTCCCCCAGGGACTCACCGGCATGGCCATGGGGGGTCTCCACTGGCGCCCGTGCCCGTCCTGCAGCCGCTCGTCCTGCACTCTCACGCCCTTCCCGTTATGAGGAAGGGAGACGGACTTCCCCAGCGTCCCCACTCGGCCCCCTGCCCCGCCCCTGCCCCCGGCCCCGCCCCCGGCCACGCCCTCCAGCAGGTTCTCCGCCGAGCTGCTGTGCTTCGGCCTCATGGGCCCCGCCCCCGCCACGCCCCGGGGCCCATCCAGGCTCTCCACGGAGTTGCTGTGCTGGTAACTGCCCCGCCCCCGGGCCGTGCCAGGCCCCGCCTCCGGCCCCGCCCCCGGGTAGTACCCGCCCCGGGAGGAACGCCCCCCGCCCCCCTCCACCCCGTCCAGGGAGCCGCTGTGCTGCCGGAGCCGACGCAGGCCCGGCTGGCCTGTGCTCTGGAAGTACGCCTCCTGCGTGGACTCTGTGCTGCTCTGCGCCGCCAGGGACCGCTGCCCCCGCAGCATCCGCGGGGGGAGGGGGGGGGGCAACTTCCTCCTGTTAGGGAACACTGAGAGAGGGAGAGAGAGAGAGAGTGTGAGAGAGGGGGAGGGGAGGGGAGGGGAGGGGGCAACTTTCTCTTGTTAGGGAACACTGAGAGAGAGAGAGAGAGAGAGAGAGAGAGGGAGAAAGAGAGTGAGTGTGAGCGAGAGGGAGAGAGAGAGACAGTGCTTGTGTGAGAGAGAGAGAAATATAGAGAGAAGGGTAGAGTGAGTGAGAGAGAGAGGTCATACAAGGAGAGAAGTTCTCCTGATAAAGTTTTTATATATTTTTTTACAGTGCTCTGAGATGTGTAACACAGCCGCAGGGTTGCAGCTTGAGTCCCAGACAGAAGGAAATGATGAGGAGGCAAGCGGCTGAGATGCTGGATCCATGCGTAGCCCTGAGCTGATACCGCGATACCGCCATTACCCACAGCACAATACCACCATGACCCACAGCACAATACCACCATTACCCACAGCACAATACCACCATTACCCACAGCACAATACCGCCATTACCCACAGCACAATACCACCATTACCCACAGCACAATACCGCCATTACCCACAGCACAATACCACCATTACCCACAGCACAATACCGCCATTACCCACAGCACAATACCACCATTACCCACAGCACAATACCGCCATTACCCACAGCACAATACCACCATTACCCACAGCACAATACCGCCATTACCCACAGCACAATACCACCATTACCCACAGCACAATACCGCCATTACCCACAGCACAATACCGCCATTACCCACAGCACAATACCGCCATTACCCACAGCACAATACCACCATTACCCACAGCACAATACCGCCATTACCCACAGCACAATACCGCCATTACCCACAGCACAATACCGCCATTACCCACAGCACAATTCCACCATTACCCACAGCACAATACCGCCATTACCCACAGCACAATACCACCATTACCCACAGCACAATACCACCATTACCCACAGCACAATACCGCCATTACCCACAGCACAATACCACGATACCGCCATTACCCACAGCACAATACCGCAATACCACCATTACCCACAGCACAATACCGCGATACCGCCACAACCCTCAGCACAAGGGCTCCAGTGCAACCTGCCTCTGCTGGAGAATTACTGTCAGAAACGGCCCCTGGCAGTGCAGCATAACCAACACGTTTGTTTACAAACATCAGCTCTGCCCACTCGTTAAACTCATCCCCTCCATGCTAAATGCACACATGCCAGATCCCTGTGAGTCAAGCAGCTTGCCTTTTCCCTTGCCTTAGAATGTAAATGCAAGCAATAAAAATCACATTTGTTTAAAATAAGGCAGTTTAAAATTCAGTGTTGCTGTAGAGGATGCACAACTTTGTGCATCTGAGTAGATGCATTGCACTTCTTGATCAGTGTAAACAACCTGCTTCACAGAGTCTGTGTTATCAGATCTCTGTCGCTGCCTGACAGAAAAGGTCTACAGCAAAGACTCCTGCCCGTCGATGGGTCCCAGGGCACATTTAGGCAATCTTTCTCTTCCTGGGCTCTGGCCCTTTGAAACCAGAATGACAGACGCTGACTTCATTGACATTTTTAAAAGACGTTGCAGTCCCTGCCTCTAAAGACTGACATTCAGTGCGGGCGTTCTGGGGACACTGAAGGACCAGGGGAAGGAGAAATATCTGATTTGTGCTGAATGCAATAATATTGTAAAAAGTTATTAAAAAAAAAAAAAAAAAGTAACAGAAAGAAAAGGTAAGTTGACCTCTGGGAAGAGAGTCCCACAGCTTTCTCCTCCCAGCTGGAGTTAAAGCTGAATCTCACACGCCTCACGCACCTGCAGCTTAAAGCGCGTGTGCCCCTCACTCACTGGCTTAAAGAGCGCTCGGCGGGGACGCTCACCTCAGCGAACGAGCAGGGAGGGAAGGCCGGCCCCTCTGCGCCATTAAAAAACTATTTAAAAAAATTAAAGCTCCCCATTGAGCAGTAGAGACGGTCATGGAGAATAACCCCACAGAGCGTCCTTAGCTAAACGCGAGCATCCCGACTTAGCAGAAACCCTCGCATCGAGCACACGTCGAACGGAAACAGAAGCTGAACTCCGCGTATGGATGATGTGACTGTGTGAACCTTCTAGCACAATGATCATAACTTATTTAGAAAGTTTCCGACGGCGGTGTGCAACTCGATGTGGCTGATAAAAATCTAAACGACCAACTGTCACAGCCGGTGCACACCACGTATGAGTACGCACATAGACAGAGTGACACTGTAGTATGTGTGTGGTGTGTGTGTAGTGTGTGTGTGGGTGTGTGTGTGAAATGTGTATGTGTGTAGTTGCGTGTGTGTGTGTGTGTGTGTGTGAGTGATACAGGGTATGTGAATAAGCATGCATGTGTGTGTGTGTAAGTGTGTGTGTGTATGTGTGTGAGTGATACAAGGTATGTGAATAAGCGTGAGTGCATGTGTGTGTGGGCAAACTGACAGATGTCAGGGACACGTATACATCTGTCTGTCTGGGTGACTCATGAACTGTCTGAGGGATCCGTCGCTATGCCAACAGTCACCAATGACACCCGCCTCCCCAATGGCCAGCTGGACAGCAGTGAGCACTGTCGCCGTGGCGATGCCCCAGAGCATCTGCTCACCAACGATCTCCCTGCTGACACTGAACGCTAGAACCATCTCCCCTAAAGATGGGCACTGGGACCCCTCCAACACTGACACCCCTCCCACACTGAGATCCCTCCCACATTGTGACCCCTCTCACACTGAGACCCCCCCCCCACATTGACACCCCTCCCACACTGAGATCCCTCCCACATTGACACCCCTCCCACACTGAGATCCCTCCCACATTGTGACCCCTCCCACACTGACACCCCTCCCACATTGTGACCCCTCTCACACTGAGACCCCCAGTGAGGTGTTGCAGTGTGGTGTCGCAGTGACGTGTAACAGTTTAACAGTGAGTGTTGCAGTGACATGTAAGCAGTTTAACAGTGAGGTGTTGCAGTGACGTGTACAGTTTAAACAGTGAGGTGTTGCAGTGACGTGTAACAGTTTAACAGTTGTGGTGTTCCAGTGAGGTGTTGCAGTGACGTGTAACAGTTTAACAGTGAGGTGTTGCAGTGACGTGTAACAGTTTAACAGTGAGGTGTTCCAGTGTGGTGTTGCAGAGACGTGTAACAGTTAACAGTGAGGTGTTGCAGTGAGGTGTAACAGTTTAACAGTGAGGTGTTCCAGTGTGGTGTTGCAGTGACGTGTAACAGTTTAACAGTGAGGTGTTCCAGTGTGGTGTTGCAGTGACGTGTAACAGTTTAACAGTGAGGTGTTGCAGTGAGGTGTAACAGTTTAACAGTGAGGTGTTGCAGTGAAGTGTAACAGTTTAACAGTGAGGTGTTGCAGTGACGTGTAACAGTTTAACAGTGAGGTGTTGCAGTGACATGTAACAGGTTAACAGTGAGGTGTTGCAGTGACATGTAACAGGTTAACAGTGAGGTGTTGCAGTGACATGTAACAGTTTAACAGTGAGGTGTTGCAGTGACATGTAACAGTTTAACAGTGAGGTGTTGCAGTGACGTGTAACAGTTTAACAGTGTGGTGTTCCAGTGTGGTGTTGCAGTGACATGTAACAGTTTAACAGTGAGGTGTTGCAGTGACGTGTAACAGTTTAACAGTGTGGTGTTCCAGTGTGGTGTTGCAGTGACATGTAACAGTTTAACAGTGAGGTGTTGCAGTGACGTGTAACAGTTTAACAGTGTGGTGTTCCAGTGAGGTGTTGCAGTGACGTGTAACAGTTTAACAGTGAGGTGTTGCAGTGACGTGTAACAGTTTAACAGTGAGGTGTTGCAGTGACGTGTAACAGTTTAACAGTGAGGTGTTGCAGTGACTCACCAGCGGCACCCTTGGCCCCTCCCTGGGGGCCGGACAGGGAGAAGACGGGCAGGCAGTCGTCGTCCTGGGAGACGCCGGCCTGGATGGCGCGGACGTAGCTTTGGCTGCGGGCCCGGAAGCTTCCGGGCAGGTCCAGGGCGTCGACCGCCTGAGACTCCCCGAAATCCCCAAACACCGACTCACACATAGACTCCCCCAGCTGCAGAAACATGGCCGCACAGAGTGACCTCTGACCCGCAGCGCGGGACAGTACTGATGATACACAAACCTGGCCCTCAGACCCTAATCCGGCCCTGGTTTTCTTTTCTCCCCGGTAACTATCAGAGCAGTCTGATTGGCTGGACTCAAAAGCAGCACTTCCTGGTCCTGAAGGACTGTGATTGGAGGATCAGGGCTACACAGCAGGAACAGGCCTCAGAATGCAGCTCAGTTCAGATTGTGTACACGTCTTTGCTGTTTGGGGGTTCAGGCCTGGTTTTTGCTTTATCTGATACTCCGTAAAGCATCGTTGTGACAGTTTTATGTAAAACGTGCTATACAGATAAAATCGATTCGATTTTATTAGAAATTTTACAGTATTCTGGAAACATACCCAGCATATTTTTACGTTTTAACAAAAATGGTTTGGAGCAAAGAAACATGCTAAGACTGCAATTCTGAGGGCTAAATGAGATCATACCTGACTGGGGAAACGGTTTGTGCCAGCTCAGAGTACACAGCTCAGTCAGCCAAAGCTGAATAATCGGAACAGCGTAATTAAAATTCTCCATGACTGACGGGGCCGCCTCACCTGCAGGTGCACACAGCTGTGGTTCCGGGGCATGGTGCGGCTGTTGGCGTAGGTGCTGGCACACTGCTTACACGAGTACCTGCAGTGAGAAAACAGCCAATCAGATCTCCCCTTTCTGCTTACACGAGTACCTGCAGTGAGAAAACAGCCAATCAGATCTCCCCTTTCTGCTTACACGAGTACCTGCAGCGAGAAAACAGCCAATCAAATCTCCCCTTTCTGCTTACACGAGTACCTGCAGCGAGAAAACAGCCAATCAAATCTCCCCTTTCTGCTTACACGAGTACCTGCAGCGAGAAAACAGCCAATCAAATCTCCCCTTTCTGCTTACACGAGTACCTGCAGCGAGAAAACAGCCAATCAAATCTCCCCTTTCTGCTTACACGAGTACCTGCAGTGAGAAAACAGCCAATCAAATCTCCCCTTTCTGCTTACACGAGTACCTGCAGTGAGAAAACAGCCAATCAAATCTCCCCTTTCTGCTTACACGAGTACCTGCAGTGAGAAAACAGCCAATCAAATCTCCCCTTTCTGCTTACATGAGTACCTGCAGTGAGAAAACAGCCAATCAAATCTCCCCTTTCTGCTTACACGAGTACCTGCAGTGAGAAAACAGCCAATCAAATCTCCCCTTTCTGCTTACACGAGTACCTGCAGTGAGAAAACAGCCAATCAAATCTCCCCTTTCTGCTTACACGAGTACCTGCAGTGAGAAAACAGCCAATCAGATCTCCCCTTTCTGCTTACACGAGTATCTGCAGTAAGAAAACAGCCAATCAAATCTCCCCTTTCTGCTTACAAGAGCACCTGCAGTCAGATACAGAGAAATGCTGAAATAAGTTTGGGGCAGGGGGCGAGGTGATGGGGTTCAGGTCTCACTTGGGGGGCCGCTGGTCCATGCTCACGGAGCGACGCAGGGCCTCTCTCTGGGTCAGCAGAGCGTTTCGGGGCGTGGCGGTGTTCCGGGGCGTGGCAGTGTTCCGGGGCGTGGCCGGGTTGCGGGGCGTGGCCGTGGGGCTGGCGTCGGACTCCACGCTGTCGTCGTCGCCCATGGCGCGGATGTAGCTGCCGCTCCGCATCCTCCGGCACGGAATCTCCGCCCCGCCCTCAGAGGCCCCGCCCCCAACCTGAAAGGCCCCGCTGCAGTCCTCCGAGGGGACCTGCCCACACACAGGGGGTCAAAGGTCAAACAGCCCACGATGCTGCAGGCCCCGCTGTGCGTTTACAATTCCCCAACTAAACAAGCATAATCAATACTTTCCAGTGAATGTGTTACACATGCAAATAACAGCAAGAAATCAATTACTGTGTCCTGTGCCCGCAGATACAAACTGAGTGTGTGTGTGTGTGTGTGTGTGTGTGAGTATGAGTATGATTGTGTGTGTGTGCGTCCATGTTTATGTGTGAGTGTGTGCGTGTGTGTGTGTGTGTGTGTGAGTATGATTGTGTGTGTGTGTGTGTGTCCATGTGTATGTGTGTGAGTGTGCGTGTGTGTGAGTAGGAGTGTGTGTGTGTGTGTCCATGTTTACGTGAGTGGGTGTGTTTATGTGTGTGTGTTTGGCAGGGATACCTGCAGGTAGTGTGTGTATTCGAGGGGAGGGGTACCTGCAGGTAGTGTGTGTATTCAGGTGTTTGGAGGGGTACCTGCAGGTAGTGTGTGTATTTGGGTGTTTGGAGGGGTACCTGCAGGTAGTGTGTGTATTCGAGGGGAGGGGTCCCTGCAGGTAGTGTGTGTATTTGGGTGTTTGGCAGGGATACCTGCAGGTAGTGTGTGTATTCGAGGGGAGGGGTACCTGCAGGTAGTGTGTGTATTCAGGTGTTTGGAGGGGTACCTGCAGGTAGTGTGTGTATTTGGGTGTTTGGAGGGGTACCTGCAGGTAGTGTGTGTATTCGGGTGTTTGGAGGGGTACCTGCAGGTAGTGTGTGTATTTGGGTGTTTGGAGGGGTACCTGCAGGTAGTGTGTGTATTCGGGTGTTTGGAGGGGTACCTGCAGGTAGTGTGTGTATTTGGGTGTTTGGAGGGGTACCTGCAGGTAGTGTGTGTATTCGGGTGTTTGGAGGGGTACCTGTAGGTAGTGTGTGTATTCGAGGGGAGGGGTACCTGCAGGTAGTGTGTGTATTCGAGGGGAGGGGTACCTGCAGGTAGTGTGTGTATTCGAGGGGAGGGGTACCTGCAGGTAGTGTGTGTATTCGAGGGGAGGGGTACCTGCAGGTAGTGTGTGAATTCGGGTGTTTGGAGGGGTACCTGCAGGTAGTGTGTGTATTTGAGGGAAGGGGTACCTGCAGGTAGTGTGTGTATTCGGGTGTTTGGAGGGGTACCTGCAGGTAGTGTGTGTATTCGGGTGTTTGGAGGGGTACCTGCAGGTAGTGTGTGTATTCGAGGGGAGGGGTACCTGCAGGTAGTGTGTGTATTCGAGGGGAGGGGTACCTGCAGGTAGTGTGTGTATTCGAGGGGAGGGGTACCTGCAGGTAGTGTGTGTATTCGGGGGGAGGGGTACCTGCAGGTAGTGTGTGTATTCGAGGGGAGGGGTACCTGCAGGTAGTGTGTGTATTCGAGGGGAGGGGTACCTGCAGGTAGTGTGTGTATTCGAGGGGAGGGGTACCTGCAGGTAGTGTGTGTATTCGAGGGGAGGGGTACCTGCAGGTAGTGTGTGTATTCGAGGGGAGGGGTACCTGCAGGTAGTGTGTGTATTCGAGGGGAGGGGTACCTGCAGGTAGTGCAGCCCGTGCTCCTTCCCCTTGGGCTCCAGCGGTACGAGGGCCTTGTTGTGGGCGGGGCCGGGGTAGGCCTCGCGTGCCTGGCTGGCCGCCATGGCGGCCCAGGCGTTCATCTTCAGGGCGTGTGCCGGGTCCCCGGCCACGCCCACGGAGGAGCAGCTCAGACAGTCCCCCGGGGGCCCTGGGCCCCTCATGCTCCTCAGCGTCAGGTCCTGGATCGCCCCCTCCAGGCTGGGCTGGCCTGGCGGGGCCCTGCGGCGCCCCCTGCTGCCCAGGGGGTATCCGCTGTCGCTGTCCAGGTTGTCGTCGGAGCTCCACCAGCCGGCGTTGCGGCTGCGGTGGCGGGAATCGCGGCTCTTGCTGCGGTCGTGGCTCTTGCTGCGCCGGGCGGACCGGGGGGCGCGCTGGGCGGGGCTGCGGTGGGCGTGGCCACCCCCGGCTCCGCCCCCGGCCCCGGCCCTCTCGCGGGGGGCGTTCCCGTTGCTGTGCTCCCGTTTGGCGGGAGCCTCCAGCGAGTGGGATTTGGTGAAGAGGCGCTGGACGGAGTGCACCAGGTGGCGGATCCGGCTGGGGCTCTCGGGCCGTTCCCTCTGCTGCCCCCCGCTGGCCGCGCGCTGGTACTGCAGCGTGTGGTACCCCTCCAGCTGCCGCTCGTACTGCTCCAGCTCCCCGGGAGAGGCCCGCTGGGACTTCCTGGGGGCGTGGCCGTAGTGGGCGGGGCCAGGGGGCCCATCGTAGAGCTGCTGCTGGCCCGGGTGCGAGCGGGGGAAGGTGCCGCCCCCGTAGGAGGGCACGCGGCGGTGGGCCAGGTCGGGGGGCGCCCCGGGGGGGAAGTACGCGTGGTTGCTGTGACCCGCGTAGTCCTGGGGGCCGGGCATGTAGTCGCGCAAGGCGTCAAAGTCCTCCGGCCCGCAGTGGCACGGCCCCGGGGCATGCTGGGATTGGCTCCGGGTCACATGGTACCCCTTCATGGCCGGGGCATTGCGGGCCACGCGGGCCGACAGGGGGCGCTGGGACCGGGACAGGGCTCCGCCGGAGTCAGCTAGAAACGAAACAACGAGAACAAGGCTGAGACACGCACACAAGGCTGAGACACGCACACAAGACTGAGACACACACACAAGGCTGAGACACGCACACAAGGCTGAGACACACACACAAGGCTGAGACACACACACAAGGCTGAGACACGCACACAAGGCTGAGACACGCACACAAGACTGAGACACACACACAAGGCTAAGACACACACACAAGGCTAAGAGACTACACAATGAGGGGGAATGGCCTTTCAGACAGGGCTGAATCACCCTGAAGGGTTTACTTTTAAATCACTGATGAGCTTGGTAAACTTCACCTGCTTCTAGCATAGCAACTTTCCAAAGAAATTACGAATTTGTGTAAAAAAATCACATTACAATTTGATTGATTATTAAGCATATTTGTACATTACTGGCTTCCAACACAAATATAGTTCCGACAAACAGTTGTTTTTAGTATCCTGGCAACCATTAATGTTAGTCACAGACAGGTGAGCATGTTCTGTCTGCGGCTCCATAGTGTGCAGATGGACCTAATCAGGAATCAAACAGCACCATTCTAAAATGTCGGGCAAATCCCGCAATCTGATTGGTTAATAGCCATGGTATGATAACTGTATTTCATGGCTATGGCATCTAATGCTTGTTTATAGTTCTGTTTAAATTATCACTCTGTGTCTAAGCAGTCATTCAAGTCAAGATGAGAAAATCATATGACCATCATCAGTCACAAAATGGAAGCATCTGAAACTATCGTATGCGTGTCGTTAGGTGAGAGAGATCATGTCCATAAGGGGAGAGTTCTGCCGCCCAAAACTCTGGGGCCAGAGAAGGTGGAGCAGCACCCACACCAGGCCGAGCATTGCGCCTCTTCCACCCAGTCAAAAGAGTCGACCTACGCAACGATATCCCCCCTGATGTGGGACAGTTCTTCAGTGGTTCCACAATCAATGGAGATGTACACATAAACATCAATAAGGCATAAACTCTCCTTAGCTCACTGACGCTAGCTTGATAGCTAACTAGTCTGGCAAGCAGCCAGGAACGACTTTCTTGTGAATTATTCTTGTAATTAAATTATTAAAACAGTTTTCTTTAGATTGTGTCTATAATATCTATCCATCCATCCGTCCATTATCTACACCCGCTTATCCTGAGCAGGGTGGCTGGAGGCTATCCCAGCGTGCATTGGGCGAGAGGCAGGAATACACCCTGGACAGGCCGCCAATCTATCGCAGGGCATACACACCATTCACTCACACATTCATACCCATGGGCAATTTAGAGTCTCCAATTAGCTTACCCACATGTCTTTGGACTGTGGGAGGAAACCCACGTGGACACGGGGAGAACATGCAAACTCCACACAGAAAGGCCCCAAGCCGAGATTGCCGAGAGTGCTACCCACTGCACCACCGTGCTGCCCCCCCCCCCCCCCGACCCAAAAAAAATAAACAAAAAAAGCCTCAAATAACAATGCAGACCGATTTCATTCTTTTTTTTTTTTTTGTTTTTACTTAAAACTGACTGGGAAGGCATGGAAAGACAGGCAATGTATTTTTATTCTTAATTTATATTTTGTTCGGAATTATTTGATTAGCCCAGCAGCTAATTTGATCCAACATATTTTCATGAAGTCATGAGCAACAGATCCAGACGGTATAGTGTAAACGTGTTACAGTGGTTTGACGTAGAAATGAATCAGCATTGCTCAGAATAATTGGTTGGGAAAAAAGCCAGCGAACACGCAGATAGCTGGTCACACCTGTGGTGAGAAGTAAGTGCTTCTCACCATTACACACATGCTGGATTCCTTACAGACACATTCGTGTGCATGATACTGTCAGGAGAAAATGTCACTCTGTTTTATAACCCAAATATAACTCCCACACCACAGCTATCGGACGCCTTGAAGATATCATGTTCCAAACCGGTTGAGATCACTCAGCCAGCCCAGTGCATTATGGGTACTAGAGCACATCCCAGGATTGCAGGATTGATGAACTCCAAGCCGAATCACGCCCAGGTTTTACACCTCACAGGTGCAGACTCAGGTGGACCGGGCTCAAAACCGACAGCAAAAGGAAACCTGTCACACATTCATCCACAGAGCACTGAGCGCACTAAGAGACTCAGCATTACAGCATTGCAGTGTTACAGAGTGATACTCTACTAGCTGGGGGTAAGTGCTACACTGTTACAATGTTGCAGTATTACATGTGTTACAATGTTACATTGTTGCAGTGTTACATTGCTATAGTGCTACATTATTACAGGGTTGCACTATTGGAGTGTTACATTGTCACAGTGTTACATTATTTCAGGGTACCATTGTTGCAGTGTTACATTTTTGCACAGAGGCTAACACCTGACACTGACACATCACAGGAAGTGGATGCTGTGCCTAATCTCCTCCTACAGGAGAACCACGGCGAGGCGCATATTTAAAGCAGCCATGGAAGCTTGGTAAGGGTCGGGCCGGGGATTACGAGCACCGCTCCAGTGCGGGTGTGGGACCGTCCCGTAAGCACGGGGACGTTTAATCAGACCGACCCCATCTGCTCATCCCATTAAAACAAAGAGGCGCAACGAGGACCATCTTCACCACCAGCTCTGATTTAATCAGCCACTCGCGCTTATTTCACCCCGTATTTATGACAAATTAACGAGCCGCAGCCCCGGCCTGCTCACGCACCCCGATGAAGCCCCAGCCTGCTCACGCACCCCGATGAAGCCCCAGCCTGCTCACGCACCCTGATGAAGCCCCAGCCTGCTCACGCACCCCGATGAAGCCCCAGCCTGCTCACGCACCCCGATGAAGCCCCAGCCTGCTCACGCACCCCGATGAAGCCCCAGCCTGCTCACGCACCCCGATGAAGCCCCAGCCTGCTCACGCACCCCGATGAAGCCCCGGCCTGCTCACGCACCCCGATGAAGCCCCGGCCTGCTCACGCACCCCGATGAAGCCCCGGCCTGCTCACGCACCCGGATGAAGCGCTCCGCACCCAGGCTGGTTCTGCAGTCAGCCAGCACTGCTGAACACAGCTGCTGGATTAAAACCGACACAGCATTTAAAAATATTTTTTTTGGAACGAAAGACCAGCATGAATACCAGCCTTCCAGAACTCTAATTCCCCATCTCCGCTGCGTCATAATGTCATAAAAAGCATCACGTGTGTTATTTTACTCAGTATGTGGGTCTTGTTGTGAGCAGTAAAGGGGGATCCTCATGTTAACCTTCATAGCTCAGCGGATACTGGTGAGAGCTTAATAAACCTGAAGTAAAGCAAACTCCACACCTGTGAACCTGTCTCTCTCTCCTCCAATAAACCTGAATTAAAGCAAACTCCACACCTGTGAACCTGTCTCTCTCTCCTCCAATAAACCTGAATTAAAGCACACTCTACACCTGTGAACCTGTCTCTCTCTCCTCCAATAAACCTGAATTAAAGCAAACTCCACACCTGTGAACCTGTCTCTCTCTCCTCCAATAAACCTGAATTAAAGCACACTCCACACCTGTGAACCTGTCTCTCTCTCCTCCAATAACCCTGAATTAAAGCACACTCCACACCTGTGAACCTGTCTCTCTCTCCTCCAATAAACCTGAATTAAAGCACACTCCACACCTGTGAACCTGTCTCTCTCTCCTAACCTCCACTGTCCGCTCTATCAGACAAGTTTGCCGTTGTGATGCCTTATCATTTTTTTCTTCTTGAAGTAGGAGGGAAAAAGAGAAAGTAAAAGAGAAAGAAATTGCAAAAAGGAGGAGGAAGGGGATAAATAGAGAGAGAGAGAGACAAACAAGATGTGCATGCGATCAATGCTGTGCGTTAGTGTTTAAGGTACCATCTGTCATTCTGATCTTGTTAGATTACTCTGTGAGCTCTCCTATATTCAATAAGGGAAGTCGGCACTGAGAGTTAACCTGATAAAGCTCCATTACACACAAACCATGCGCAATACAGAACAGTACAACATGTCAAGCTTCAGTAACTCTACCTGCACCCTGGATCTACACAAGAACTGGATCTACTGAAGTAACTCCACCTGCACCCTGGATCTACACAAGAACTGGATCTACTTCAGTAACTCCACCTGCACCCTGGATCTACACAAGAACTGGATCTACTTCAGTAACTCTCCCTGCACCATGGATCATGTCAAGCTTCAGTAACTCTACCTGCACCCTGGATCTACACAAGAACTGGATCTACTTCAGTAACTCTACCTGCAGCATGGATCATGTCAAGCTTCACTAACTCTACCTGCACTATAGATCTTGCCAAGTTCAGTAACTCTACCTGCACCATGGATCTACACACCCAGCATGGACAGAGCAGTCACAGATGTGACACGGCTGCATCATTGCACTGATGCCACAACTAAGAGAACATGTCTGTGTGCTTCAGTGTTTACGCTCTGTGCCTTGTGCTTCTAACGGGCCAGCGAAGGTTTGCAGCACAACTGGACATCCAAGGTAAAGTCAACGGAATTTCAGGTACACAGGATTATGACATTGTACACCTACTGTGTCATCTTCACAATAATCATGCAGACAAGCGCATGCTTTCCTGCGAAAGATGTTATGTCAAACCATTGTTTCTGCTCACTTTTCAGAACACTATACGTGTAGCTTGAGCATGCCTCTGTTGACCACCAGGGGTCACTGTTGAGCAATAAAACCCTGTCATCTCATCTGACTGAATCCATCTCTTCTTGGGCCAATTGTGTGTCACGATGTGGGGTTGCTGTCCATACTCAGTACTGGTATCATTAGGATTCAATCCAGACCATAGGGTCCATCCACACACTGGAACAGAGCCTTAACAGATACCAGACCATGGGGCCCATCCACACACTGGAACAGAGCCTTAACAGATACCAGATCATGGAGCCCACCCACACACTGGAACAGAGCCTTAACAGTATAGGCCACAAAGTAGGTTCAACTAACCCTTGATGAAATATTTAAATATACATGTTTTAAAAAATCACCTGTGAAACACATAGTGCTGAACTTGGCAATGTTATTTTTATTCATAACTTTGCGCCTCTCTCTCTCTTTCTCTCGCTCTTCTGCTGAACACAGTGGAGGAAAGAAATAATAAAAGCAGACGTGTGTTAGCAGAAGGAGAGCCTCCAGAGGGTCGTTCTGAGCGATGGGATATTTATGAGGTGCGCTGATTGACCTGCGGCACGGCCGCGCGCTCTCCAGGCAGGGCCCCAGGATCGGGCGTTCCGGTGAGGATGACGAACGCAGGGTGGAAGAGCACGCTCCTGTCTGTGGGGTAATTATGGGGCTGAGTTACAGAGATCACGCTGTGCAGTTCATTAATGGGGATGAAACTGCGCAGGGGATATCCTCTTACTCACTCAGGCCTGAGCCCAACCCCTTCAGAAATAACTGCGCCTCCACTTAAACTGTGTGTGTGTGAGTGTGCGTGTGTGTGTGTAGGTAGGAGTGAGTGTGTGTGTGCAAGTGAGTGTGCAGGTAGGAGTGTGTGTGTATGTGTGTGTGTGTAGGTAGGTAGGAGTGAGTGTGTGTGTTAGGTAGGAGTGTGTGTGCACGTGTGTGCATGTGTGTGTGTGAATGAGTGTGTGTGTGTGTCAGTGAGTATGTGTGTGTATGTGTGTGTAGGTAGGAGTGAGTGCGTGTGTGAGTGAGTGTGTGTGTTAGGTAGGAGTGTGTGTGCATGTGTGTGTGAATGAGTGTGTGCGAGTGTGTGTATGTGCGAGTGTATGTGTGTGTTTGTGAGTGTGTATGTGTGCACTCGTGTGTGCGTATGTGTGTGCGTATGTGTGTGTGTCACTCTCTCTGACATCACTCCTGCGCAAGTCTTTGTGCTGGTCTGTGCTCATTACTCACATGACCATGGTTATTTCACGCTATTACATCACAATAGAGACCATACTCCAGCCATTCAGCTTTCACTCACATCTACAGCTTTCACTCACATCCACAGCTTTCACTCACATCTACAGCTTTCACTCACATCCACAGCTTTCACTCACATCTACAGCTTTCACTCACATCTACAGCTTTCACTCACATCCACAGCTTTCACTCACATCTACAGTTTTCACTCACATCTACAGCTTTCACTCACATCCACAGCTTTCACTCACATCTACAGCTTTCACTCACATCCACAGCTTTCACTCACATCCACAGCTTTCACTCACATCCACAGGCCCTCCATGCACACAGAGTGAGCCCAGGGTCCAAGACAGGCCCGGCTGGAAACAGAGAAAAGTCCCTTTCAGATTTAGTTCTGTTGCGCTCATTTTAAGTTTGCGTTTGCTTAAACAACGGTGAAATATTTGAATAAAAGCACTAACAAAAAGCGATACTGGAGAGAGAGAGAGAGAGATAGAGAGAGAGAGAGAGAGAGAGAAGTAAGACAGAGATGGAGAGGGACACAGAGAGATGGAGTGGTACACAGATAGAGAGGGCGAGAGAGATGGAGAGATGGAGTGGGAGAGAGATAGAGAGCTAGAATTTAACTTGTAAGGTTTCTGCTCTTCACACAGATATGGGCCAGCAAGTTGACTCATAACCCTCCATCTGGCTCTTCATTCCAGTACTTGCTCATGCAGCAGGATGGACAGCAGTACTGCACTCACATTAAACCCTCCAGTAGGACAGCAGTACTGCACTCACATTAAACCCTCCAGTAGGACAGCAGTACTCCCCTCACATTTACACCCTCCAGTAGGACAGCAGTACTCCCCTCACATTTACACCCTCCAGTAGGACAGCAGTACTCCCCTCACATTAAAACCCTCCAGTAGGACAGCAGTACTCCAGTCACATTTACACCCTCCAGTAGGACAGCAATCACAATCCAAATAAAACATTTACAGATGATCACAGCTGTTACCTCTCACATTCTCCTCTCTCCATGTTAAAGCAGCAGCAGCACACGACCTGCAAAGCATTATGGGGTAGCGCGGGGGGCAGGGGGGCGTGGTGTGATGTGACAAAGGCCCAGTGGGGGCGGGGCTTTAACACGACTGGGCGTGTCCAAATAACATAATTAATAAGGACAGTGATGTCATTATTACTCCCTTTAGGTTCATGGGTGAAGTCTCCTGTTGGTTTTGGTAATCTCTCTCTTTCTCTCTCTCTCTCTCTCTATTTTTCTCTGTCTCTTAAAAGAAAGTATGTTCCTCAGCTTCAGGCCTGAATGTATGGAA